>NW_024070191.1:13910599-13946914 GCF_014754425.2 Oryx dammah
GAGAAGGGGACGACAGAGGATGAGATGGTTGGATGGCATCACCGACTCGATGGATATGGGTTTGGGTGAACTCTGGGAGTTGGTGATGGACAGGGAGGCCTGGCGTGCTGTGGTTCATGGGATTGCAAAGAGTCAGACACAACTGAGCAACTGAACAACAGCAACAATAGCCATAAGAATGTTCAGAGTGTGTTCAGGGAAGAATCTGACTTGGGTTCAGGCAGGAACTTTCAGTATAGAAGTATCATCTGTGCACATTGCCTTGTGTTGTATGCACTTCATCTTTTAAAATCTCCATGCTGAGTTCAAGACGTTCATTAACCTAATTCACTTCCAGGCAAGCAAGTAAGGATGTGAATGTGAAAGTACCTGAGAGTATTCAAATCTCAGTGACAACATGAGAAAATATATGTCAAGTTACTCAGTTGAATCTAACTCCTGTGTTCTTTTTTTTTCTTTGGGGGTTTTTTGGGGGAGTATGGGGGTGCATAATTAATTTTCTTTCATTTGTTATTCTGACTGTTTTGGTTAAGAGAGGTTTTTAATTGCTCAGCGTTAATAGATCCTGGATCAAGAGACCAACACACCTACAGGAGTGTCAGAAGTTTGTCACAAAAACGTACTCATCAACTTCTCAGTGAATTTGATAGATAAGAAGATGACATTTGCTCAGTGACAGCATGTGTGACAGAACTGAATGACTGAGAAGAAGATGAAAACTACTTTACAGTAATTTCTGACATTGTCATCAACATTAAAAATGCTGAGATTTACAGAAACTCCTTCCAAGGTCGAGGTCCAGAGGAGGAGCTGTGTGAGCCTGAACAGAAGAACCAATGGTTAGCACTCAAGATGCAAAGCAAGAGCAACTCTGACTTCACAAAGGACCACATTCCTGGATGCCATTTCCTCGTGTGGGTTCCTGGTTGCAGCAAAGTGATAAGCAAATACCAGAGAATCTTCCACTTCGTGTGTGACTGAGCCCCTCCTTGTAGAACATATTAGACGTACTTTGATTTTTTTTTTTTTTAAGAATATACCCATCTCCAACTAACACAGGTTCCTGGGAAGGAAAAAGAGGCAGAGAGAAGGAAGAAGATGCAGGAAGGAGGGGAGAGAAAGGAAGGAAGGAAGGAACAGCGGAAGGAAGAAAAAAAAAAGATGGCTTGGCTTATGCAAAAAGATTTCTCCAGAGAGCTTCAAACAGGAATGACCAAAGAAAGCAACTTTCTGGCATGACAGAGCCCACTGGTGGCCGTTGGAAAGAATCTAAATTTGAAATCTATGTCCATTGAGTCTTAGATATCCTCCTTTATCCATTGTATTTCAAATAACTTTCAAAATAAAATCTTTTAGCCAAAGAAAAAAAGATCTCACTACCACCTTGCCATATTTGTTGTTCATGTCTGACTCTTTGCAACCCCATGGACAACAGCATGCCAGGTTCCCCCATCCCTCTCTATCTCCTGGAGTTTGCCCAGGTTCGAGCATATCTATATAGCCTTGCCATATACAGAATCAGGCAAACCTTTATAATCAGGTGTTTTTACTGAACAGTCTGACAAGGGAACTAGAAGCCTGAGTATTTAGGACTCAGGTTTTAACCATGTTGTACTTCAGTTTTCTCCTTTATAAAATGAAAGAATTGTACTATGTAAGTAATTCTCAATTATCTTATATTTCAAGTTCACTAATCATTCTATTCCAGAGATTTCTTCCCACCCTGTCCTGGTACTTGGTGCCCCCAGGCCAAAAGAAATACCAAAACACTTCTCTTTATCAATTAGTGAGGTCTAAACAGCTTAGTAGTACTTTGTGTGGTATCCAACAGATGTCTCTGACCCTCAGAAACTTAAAATAACCCACGGTGCCTCTGTAGGTTTGCTTGTCACCCCAAAGTGCTTCAGTACACAATTTAAGAATCATAGTTCTAATCAAAAAAACTTAGTTCTACTGTGATAGAAAAAGTCTTTTTTTTAGAGAAAAAATGGATGATAGTTACTTACACAGGTTTTATACACATGACCATTACAGTGGCAATTACTGAAGGTGTATTTTAATGTCAAAGTTTTAAAACACATATAATTTTGTTAGTAAGATGAAACATAAAATTGCTGCTGGGAATATAGTTTACAGTATCATCATAAAGCACAAAATAAATTCTGGTAATACTATTAGAATTATAGATCTAACATGTAACAATTATTTCATTAGAAATGAAATGCTTAGGACTTCTCCAGTGATCCAGCAGCTAAGAGTCCGTGCTCCCATTGCGGGGGGCCTGGGTTCGATCTCTGGTCAGGGTCTTAGTCCTGCATGCCATAGCTAAGACTCAGTGCAGCCAAATAAATAAATATGTCTTTTCAAAAGAAATTAAATGATAGTAATACTATTGACAATTACTTTTACAGCTATCATTATAAATTCAAAGATTAAAAAAAGAATCCATAAGGAAACGTATAACAATTATTGAACCTTATTGTTGAGAAACTTGTAGCTGGATTTTACTGAATAGCATCTCAGGTCTCGGGATAAAGTTTTAAACAGCAAGTGGAAGAACAGCTTTATGTTTAAAAATGTTTTATTTTTAGAGTTGTCATGGTGTAAAATTTATTCCTCCATATCAAAGCTGCTGGAAAGAGCCCAAGTTTTGTGAAAGTTTTTCATTAAGTGTTTCATGTTGTCCCTGCTTTAACCCCAAACAAGTGCACACTCTTCTTAAGCTGTTGAATATTGGTTCAGCTGATAAATTAAGAAAATCCCCCTTCTTTGAAATTCTAAGCCACAGAACATGTGTTATATTGCTAATAAGAAGGATTAGACAGATATGGGCCACCCAAAGTTTCTCCTATTCCTGGATCATCCGCAATGAGAAAATAGCAATTTAATTGTGTTTCTTGCTTATCCAGGTCAACAGTTAGCACCAATATGAAGATACCCAACTGCACAGAGACAAAACCTAGAGCAGCAGGAGACAGTACCTGAAAACACAGGGTCTGAGGAAGCTGGGGAGTGGCAGAGCTATAGTCTGGAGGAGGAAATGGCAACCCACTCCAGCATTCTTGCCTGGAGAATCCCAGGGACAGAGGAGCCTGGTGGGCTGCTGTCTATGGGGTCGCACAGAGTCGGACACAACTGAAGCGACTTAGCAGCAGCAGCAGCAGAACTATAGTTAATAGCTGTCAGGTGTGGTTTGCAGGATGTAGGATGTGACTGGTAGCTGGAGGAAGAGTATTAGAAGAAATGATGCTCATCCAAGGTTATTCTGATTAGCCAGAAGGCCACCAATAGATACTCATAGCAAAATGATCGAAGGAGAAATAGCATACTTGGCACATATATTTGGGAATTGAGGGAGAATTAATTTTAGCTTTATTTTTTAGTTTTGATTAACTTTTGCTTTAATTAATTAAAAAACACTTTAATTTTAGAAAAGCTTTTAGTTTTTTATTGTGGGTATACATATATATATACATGTACATGTACATATACATATATGTATATACATGTATATATATATATAACTAAATATCCCATTTTAAACATTCTGAAGCATATGTGATTTTTTGCCAAAGTCACACTGTTAAAAACAAATTAGGCTGTTTGATATATTTTTGGAAGAACATGGAGAATGAACAAACCAACAGAGAAAGAAATTGTTTGTGGAAATTAGGTCTCCTGACTTCCAGATCAGATTCAGCTAAAAATACTCTTACTTTTGTACATGCCTTGCCTTCACATCACAGGTTTGATACAGCTGGAGTTGCATACCCTAACTGCTGTACCATGCTGTATGCAGATGAATGACTGACTCATCTTTGAAAATCTTATTTACTTTTTGAAGTCAATTGGTTTCCCTGAAACATTGTGTTGCTGCCTAATAGTCAATAGTTAATAGTCAATAGTTCAGCATTGTTTTGTTTTTTTTTTTGCTTCAAGAAATAGCAGAGAAAATGACATTAGCATTTTAAGGTGGGTTTTATTTCTCCATATGTAAATATATATATCGTTCGATCAAAAAATGTATTAGTATTCAGATGAAGATTATAGAGATCTTTTGGAACATCTGCTTTATCTTGATTAGTTTTAAAATCAGATGCAGCAACTTGTTTCTATTTTATTATACCGGGTTAATTTTTTAATATTTTATTTTAAAATTTTACTTATTTGTTTTGTGGTTGCACTGGGTCTTTGTTGCTGTTCTTGCAGTTTCTCTAGTTGCGCCGAGCAGGGGCTTCTCTTCGTTGCAGCATGCAGGTTTCCCATTGCGTTGGCTTCTCCAGTTGCGGTGCATAGGCTCTAGGATGTGCAGCCTCAGTAGGTGCAGTGCGTGAGCTTCAGTCGTTTCTGCTCACAGGCTAAGTTGCTCTGCAGCATGTGGAATCTTCCTAGCCCAGGGATCAAATTTGCGTCCCCTGTATTGGCAGGTAGATTCCTATCTACTGTGCCACCAGGAAAGTCCCATACTAGGTTAATCTTGAAGACCCCTAATAGCTTTCATTAAGTTTATACCAGAATATCACACATCTATAGACTGTGTGGCATAATGTCCCCTATTGAAATAAATGCAAGCTCTTGCAATGTAATGACACCTCCAAATGCTAAAAGTGGACTGTGGGTATTAAGTTGAGGTAGAGAGACTATTACTCCTATTTATTATTTTAGGGCAGAATAATCCCAGTTTCACTGATTACAAAGTAAAATGGAGACTGTGGTGGAGAGGAACTTGGGGATCACACAGACTGGCTTGTAATTTCCACCCTTACACAAAGAAACTGCATGACATTGTGTGGATTGTGAACTCCCCCAGAGTTTGAATTTTCTCACCTGCGAAACAGAGGTTAACGTCTGCACACTATGATTGACGTGGGATAAAAGAGAACTAACACAAACGTCATGGGCAATACCTGGTCCTTAGAGCATGTGACATTCAACAAGGATTAGTCCCCTTCCCAGCTTTTCTCTGCTTGCACTACAAATCTGAAAATACACAGCTATAAAAAGTTGTCTTGAAAAAGACTGAACTGGAAACTTTTGTTTGGAATAATGGGATTGCAAGGGTGTCAGTTTTGCAGCATAAGGATTTGTTGGCAGACATTTGGAGCTTTATGCCTGCAAGGTGTTTGTAGAGCTCTTATAGTTTTAAGAGAATAGTTTGTTACTGTCAGTGAGGTTAAGCCTCTTTTCAAATGTTCAGAAGCCTTTTCCTTTCCTGCAAAGGATTCTGGGGAACCTTACTTGGACCTAAATCAGACTGGCCAGGTTCCAAACATTTGGATAACCGCTATGCCAGAGGGACAAGCCCTGTGGGGAGTTTGGGCCCCGGGGTCAGAACCACAGGCCCGTGTTCCCTACCCCGCACCCTGCCTAGCAGTCCCACTTTTGAACAACTTCTTGTATGTGTTCTCATGCCCCTGTGCAAGGATGTTTATCACAGACCCATGGAAGCATTCCTTGCGATTGTAAATGGGTGGAAGCAACCTAAATAATAGCAACAGTGCATGCATGGAGGCTAAGTTGCTCAGTCCAACTCTTTGTGACCCCATGGACTGTAGCCTGGAAAGCTCTACGTGTTGATGGGATTCCCCAGGCAAGAAACTGGAGTGGGTTGCCATGCCCTCCTCCAGGGGATCTTCCCGACCTCATCTCTTACATCTCCTGTGTTTGCAGGTGGGTTCTTTACCACAGACGCCACCTGGGAAGCCGTGCTAGCAATAGTAATATTAATTAAATGTTGGCACATCCCTAGTATAAAAAAAGAGAGAGAGAGAACAGTCTGGATGCCATCTTCTTCCTCTAGCACAGAACTTCCTTCCCTTTTGTGAGATTTGTGGACAGTACTTTGCACAGCTCTAAAATAATGCCATTCTTTTCCAATTGTCTGGACTCGTCTAACAGTTACAAAACAGTATTTCACCAGCAGAGGCTACTACAGTTTATATAAAGGTTACAAACTGAAACTTCCTCTTAAATTATGCAATGGTTTTTTTGTGTGTGTGGTGAGGGAAGGGAGGAAATATTTCAGTTTAAATTTTTATAAAATAAATGGAAGATGATGGCTACTTGTTGCACATGTCTATCGAACTGTATTATATTTATAAGCATACATGGGTCCTATTTTAGAGTGTAAGTTACTTGAGAGCTGAGACTGTGCCATAAGTTTCCTGTACCCTTTGTGCCTTGCTAAGTAGAGTACACAGTAGGTGCTCAACAAGCACTTTTTAAAAATGCACAAGGAATAAATCTTGGTAGACAGAAAAATATATGAATATAATCTAATGACATGGCCAGGACCACAAAATTCAATTTCCTGTCAAAATCTTCCCCATCTTTCAAGGCCCAGCCCAGGAGCCAAGGAACTTCTTCCTAGACACTCCGCTAAACCTTTCCACAACTCCAAGAGGTCATTTTCCTCACGTTTGCATACTCATAGCATTCTATATCTCTTATTTTTGAACATCTGCAATCTTCTGCCTCATGTTATAATCTATTTGATGACTTAGGTATAAATAATTACCAACTCCTACCTGTCCATTATTGCATCATCCTCAAATTTCTCAGAGTCCTCATCAAATGTGTGTCGAAGTCACCCCTTATTCAACAGTTAACATCTGAAATGCTAAAGTTAAAAAAAAAAATTTTTAAGTAGCTTCAAAACCCTTTTGGAACTAGGTATGTTCATAACAACATGAAAATAGGAAAATACTGAAAGCTTCATATAATAGAAGGATACTACCTGGATTTGCATCTGGGCTCCAGCATTTATTTGCTGCTGGATTTTGGTCAAGTGCCTTAGCCTGTCTGTGCCTCAGTTCCTTCATCTGTAAAATGGGGAGGATAATAGTACCTAACATGGTTGGAGAGAGTATAGGCAGAGCTCTCTGAAGAGACCTTGTCACATAGTGAGCACTCAGTCACTGTTGGTTCGTCACCATCATCATCGACTCAGAGAGAGTCCTACTTTATATGCAGCTTCTCAAAAGAATACCAGGCTTTGGCCACGTGAAAGGAAATGACACTGATGTGATTGGTTAAATAATTCTATTGTGGTAAGCACACTTAATAGGAGATATACCCTCTTCACAGATTTTTAGGTTCACAGAGCAGTATTGTCATCTGTAGCATAATATTGGACAGCAGATTTCTAGAACTTGCATCATCATGTGTAATTGAAAATATGCCTGTCAATTAGCCGTTCCCTGGCAACATTCTCAAGAATCTTTGCTTCTATGATCTGACTGTTCAACATATCTCGTATAAGTAAATCATGCAGTATTTGTCCTTTTGTAACTAGCTTATTTCACTTAGCATAATGTCTTCATTGCCTGGAGAATCCCAGGGACAGGGGAGCCTGCTGGGCTGTTGTCTATGGTGTCACACAGAGTCGGACACGACTGAAGTGACTTAGCAGCAGCAGCAGCAGCAGCAGCAGCAATGTCTTCAAGGTTCTTCCGTGTCGTCACATACTATTGTGGGATTTCCTTCTTTTAAAGGCAGAATACGGTAAGAGTCCGTCATATGGATATTTTCCTTTATGTATTCATCTGTTGCTAGGTATGATAGGCACTGAGGTTGTTTGTGCATCTTGGCCATTGGGGAGAGTGCTGCGAGGAACATAGGAGTGTCAGTGTTTTCTCAAGATCCTGTTTCCAGTGCTTTCGATACATACTCAGAAGTGGGAATGCTGACTCACATGGTGGTTCTATTTTCAATTTTTTGAGGAACTTCCATACTGTTTTCTGTAGCGGCTGCACATTTTGCATTCCCTCCAACTTTGTACAAGGGTTCCAACTTCTCCACATCTTCACCAACATTTGCTGTCTTTTCTGTTTTGAATTGTAGCCATCTGAAGAAGTGTGAGGCGGTATCTCATTGGGGTTTTGACTGGCATTAGCCTGATGATCAGTGTTGTTAAACAGCTTTTCCTATACCTGTTGGTTACATGTATCTCCTTCTTGGAGAAGTGTCTTTTCTGGTCTTTGTCCACTTTTAAACCAGATTATTTGTTTGTTTATTTGTTTTTGCTCCTGAGCTATATGCATTCCTTACCTGTTTTGAAAATGAATCGCTTCTCTGATATATGGATTGCAAATAGGTTGCCTTTTCACTTGGTTTTTATTTTCTGTGCTTGGCAGAAACTTTTAGTTTGATGTAGCCCATTTATTTCTTTTTGCTTTTCACTTTTGTTGTCTAGGCTTCTGGAGTGATATCCAAGAAATCATTTCCAAGACCAACATCCTGAAGATGTCCCCTATGTTTTCTTCCAGGAGTTTTACAGTTTCAGGTCTTACATTTAATTAATCCACTTTGAATTGATTTTTGAATATGGTGTAACATATGGGTCTAGTTTCCGATGTGAACTTTTTAACTTTAATTTCTTTAATTTTATTTATTTATTTATGGCTGTACAGGGTCTTTGTTGCTGCATGCTGGCTTTTCTCTACTTGTAGCGAGTAAGGGCTGCTCTCTAGTGGCAGTGCAAGAGCTCCTCATTGCGATGGCTTCTCTTGTGGAGCACAGGGTCCAGGCATGCAGGCTCGGAAGTTGTGGCTCACCAGCTTGGTAGTCCCACAGCATGTGGGATCTTTCCAGAGCAGGGACTGAACCTGTGTCCCCTGCATTGGCAGGTGGATTCTTAACCACTGGACCACCAGGGAAGTGCTATTTCTGTTTCATTATATCATACTCAGTTCAGTTCAGTCACTCGGTCGTGTCTGACTCTTTGCAACCCCATGGACTGCAGCACACCAGGCCTCCCTATCCATCACCAACTCCCGGGGCTTACTCAAACTCATGTCCATTGAGTCGGTGATGCCATCCAACCATCTCATCCTCTGTCATTCCCTTCTCCTCCTGCCTTCAATCTTTCCCAGCATCAGGGTCTTTTCAAATGAGTTAGTTCTTCCCATTAGGTGGCCAAAGTATTGCAGTTTCAGGTTCAGCATCAGTCCTTTCAATGAATATTCAGAACTGATTTCCTTTAGGATGTACTGGTTGAGTCTCCTTGCAGTCCAAGGGACTCTCAAGAGTCTTCTCCAACACCACAGTTCAAAAGCACCAATTCTTTGGCACTCAGCTTTCTTTATAGTCCAACTCTCACATCCATACATGACTACTGGAAAAAGCAAAGCTTTGACTAGATGGACCTTTGTTGGCAAAGTATTGTCTCTGCTTTTTAATATGCTGTCTAGGATGGTCATAACTTTTCTTCCAAGGAGTAAGTGTCTTTTAATTTCATGGCTGCAGTCACCATCTGCAGTGATTTTGGAGCCAGAAAAAAAATAAAGTCTGTCACTGTTTCCCCATCTATTTCCCATGAAGTGATGGGACCAGATGCCATGATCTTCGTTTTCTGAATGTTGAGTTTTAAGTCAGTCTTTTTACTCTCCTCTTTCACTTTCATCAAGAGGCTGTTTAGTTCTTCTTCACTTTCTGCCATAAAGGTGGTGTCATCTGCATATCTGCATATATCTTACTAGGTTGATCTTAAAGATCTCTAATAACTTTCATTCAATTTAGACCAAAATATCACAAATCTCTAGACTGAGTAGTGTAATGCCCCCAGTTCAGATAAGAGCTTTCTAGTTACGGTGCGAGGGCTTCTCACTGCAGTGGTTCTCTTGTTGCAGCGCACGTGCTCTAGAGCTCGGGCCCAGTAGTTGTGGGGCAGGGGATTAGTTACCCCATGGCATGTGGAATCTTCCTGGAGCAAGGCTGGAACCCGTGTCCCCTACATTGGCAGGTGGATTCTTAACCATGCACCACCAGGGAACTCCTGAAATTTTACACTGATAAATTGGCTGTTTATTTCACCATTCAGTTTCTGCGGTCCCCTCTTCAAACTCACAGTCCATCTCTTTTCTTCTTCTAAAATGTTTTCTCTTCTTGTAAGTTTCATCTTTGCCTGGGACAAGGCCCGTTTCTCTCTGCTTTGCTTCCCACATCCCTAACTGACCCAGATACGCATCACTCCTGGTGCTTCCCTGCCCCGCCTGCAGCCAGCCCTGAGTCAACAAGCACACTCTCTCCTGTCACATTCTGAGATTCAACCCTCAGGTGATAATTCTCCTGTGTTTAGTCATTCACATCCTTTGGTTCACAGAGATGTTCAGTCTAGTGCCTTCAAATTGCTGACCTAAATAATATCCCTAGATTTTTAAAAATAATATAAAGTTTATTTTAGAAACAACCATGAGTCATTACAGAAGCTAATGAACTTAGGAATTCTATATAAAGTCATCCAAGCATATAAAGCTTATTTTTTTTCAAGGTTCCTGTTTCTTAGTTCAGTTCAGTTCAGTCGCTCAGTCGTGTCCGACTCTTTGCAACCCCATGAATCCCAGCACGCCAGGCCTCCCTGTCCATCACCAACTCCCGGAGTTTACCCAAACTCATGTCCATCAAGTCAGGGATGCCATCCAGCCATCTCATCCTTTGTCGTCCCCTTTTCCTCCTGCCCCCAATCCCTCCCAGCATCAGAGTCTTTTGCAATGAGTCAACTCTTCACATGAGGTGGCCAAAGTATTGGAGTTTCAGCTTTAGCATCAGTCCTTCCAAAGAACACCCAGGACTGATCTCCTTTAGGATGGACTGGTTGGATCTCCTTGCAGTCCAAGGGACTCTCAAGAGTCTTCTCCAACACCACAGTTCAAAAGCATCAATTCTTCGGTGCTCAGCTTTCTTCACAGTCCAACTCTCACATCCATACATGACCACTGGAAAAACCATAGGCTTGACTAGACGGACCTTTGTTGGGAAAGTAATGTCTCTGCTTTTGAATATGCTATCTAGGTTGGTCATAACTTTCCTTCCAAGGAGTAAGCGTCTTTTAATTTCATGGCTGCAGTCACCATCTGCAATGATTTTGGAGCCCCCAAAAATAAAGTCTGATACTGTTTCTACTGTTTCCCCATGTATTTCCCATGAAGTGATGGGACCAGATGCCATGATCTTCGTTTTCTGAATGTTGAGCTTTAAGCCAACTTTTTCACTCTCCTCTTTCACTTTCATCTTAGTTCAAGGCCACAAAAAATTGGAATGTGATGGAGCTTGACTCTCACATTTGCCATATGTCTAAATAACTGTGAGTTATAAATCAAGCCAACAAACTGTTAAATAAAACATGCTCTATTCTCCTACCTTGACAGATACCCCATAGGAATGACCTCTAGAGATGGAGGTTGAATTTCGAATTCTCAGACTCCTTGGTGTTGTGGCAGCCAAGGGAAAGCTGGCCCCCTAGCCCTGGGCCACTCCACTCCCCTCTCTCCCCAGCCCTGTTCTCACATGAGGGGGTTTACATCCCTGTGTGGAGGCCCTAAGCCCCAGTCAAGCTCCATCCACACATTCTTGCCCACCTTAGAAAGCAGCACCTTGGGTACTGTTTGGGTAAGCAAGCTGCCTTTGAAGATAGGAGAGGCCATGCCGACTCACAGCCATTCAAGGAGGATCTTCAGGATGCAGCGTGTGGTCTAGAAGAGAGGGTGCAAGCTCTGGATGCGAAGGGGTACAGCTGGGGGACGGCTGGAGAGGCACCTTCTAAAGCACAAGGTCCAGGCAGGGGCTTCCTTGCCCGAGTCAGACAAAGGGTCAACCAACAGGGCCTCATGAGCTCTCAGACCTTTCCTTTCAGTCCCAGCCCCAGGGGACCATTTCATGGAAGCACAGACTTTCCTTGTACACCAACATCTTACCTCAAGCTCAAGTTCAAACCAAACTTCCTGCCCCAAGGTCAACTCCAACACACACAAATGCAGCTCAGAAATACCAGGCATTTCACAGCCCATTAGGAAACCTCAGTGAATCCAAGTCAGGAGCAGATGGGCAAACCTCAAGCCACTCAGTTTTTTTTTTTTTTTTTCCAAGTGGACAGTTCTAAACAGGTTTCCATGAGTTTCTTTTGAGATCCCAGTGGAAACAAGCCCACCGCTCCCAGCAGCAACCTCAGCAGCCCACCCTGTTTACGCTTTTCTTCCTCCACTCCTCACTCTCCTGCCTCCTGGAATCACCACCCAAGTAAACCACCCATACTCCTCAGCTTCTGCCTTGAGGGGTACTTAAAGGAATTGTCAAAGCTATGGTTTTTCCAGTAGTCATGTATGGATATGAGAGCTGGACCATCAAGAAGGCTGAGCGCCAAAGAATTGATGCTTTCAAACTGCGATGCTGGCGAAGACTCTTGAAAGTTCCTTGGAAAGCAAGGAGATCAAACCAATCAATCCTAAAGGAAATCAACCCTGAATATTCATTGGAGGGACTAATGCTGAAGCTGAAGCTCTAATACTTTGGCCAACTGATGCAAAGAACTGACTCATTTGAAAAGACCCTGGTGCTGGGAAAGATTGAAGTCAGGAGGAGAAGGGGACGACAGAGGATGAGATGGTTGGATGGCATCACCGACTCAGTGGACATGAGTTTGGGCCATCTCTAGGAGACAGTGAAAAACAGGGAGGCCTGGAGTGCTGCAGTCCATGAGGTCACAAAGAGTCAAACACAACTTAGTGACTGAACAACAGCAAAGGAAAAAAGAGACAAAGCCAGGAAACAGAAGGACCAACCCCTTCCAAGTACAACTGTAGCATCAGCACAATCTCGCTGATGACCTTCATCAACAATCGTGTAAGAACATTTCCTAAGGGTAAAGTGTTCTCGACAAATTTATGTTACAACCTAAACACGTATTCAAGAGATCTTTTGTTTGGTTTTGTTTTTCTTGCAGGGGGCAATCCCTTCGCTCTTTCCTGTATTTCAATGTCTAAATTCCTCATGCGATGCCTCACTTTCAAGCTTAAAGTTTCCCTGAATTGACTGTGGCCTGTTGGGAGGCAGAATGGAGGGAACTGCATAAGGAAGATGAACAAGGAGGGGGAGCAGACCAGAAGCCAAAAGCTGTGACTAATTTTGACATCAGAGATGACAACGAACACGACAAAGTGCAAACAGCCCTTTTCATAGCTGACCAGCAAGCTGAGGATGGTGGACTCCAAATTTTCCTGGACAATTCTGTTTCAGATTTTTGATATGAGATTTATAAACACATTCCTCTTGTCAGACCGTTTGTCCAGATTTAAGCTTCAGAGAATATTGTCCCAGACCATTCACAGTGATGGCCAGGCCGAGGTCTGCTTTCTGTCACCTGGGCACCTTGCCCGATTCTCAGGCTTGGCCTCCTGTGGGACACATAATAGCCAGGTCCCGGGTACCCCTGGGATAAGGCTGTTTGACAAGGCCAATCAACTCCTCTTCTCACACAGCCTGGCCCTGTTAGGGGTGACATGCTGCAGAAAGAGTCCTGTGGCTGGGTGACTACCAGCCTCTGTTGTTGTTGTTTAGCTGCTAAGTTGCGTCTGATTCTTTGCGGCCCCATGGACTGCAGCCCACCAGGCTCCTCGCCTCTAGAACCACCTCTCCCTAGCACCAGCTCTTACTAGCAGCTCTGGATGGAGAACCCTGTGCCCAAGACTTCGGGCCCTCTGGGAGACAGCCTGGCTGCCCTCAAGGAGCTTGGCTCTTTGAGCTTCCTTTTTGTTGTCTTGTTTTTTCTTTGAGGTTTCTCGTGTTTAATTTCTAGGTAATTTTTTGAACTGGATCAGAAAGAGGATGAAAAGGGGAATGGCAAATTTTTTAAAAAAAACACAAGAAGGGACTTCCCTGGTGGTCCAGCGGTTAAGATTCCACCTTCTAATGCAGGTGGCCTGGGTTCCACTCCTGGTCAGGGAGCTAGGCTCCAGCAAGCCATGCTGCATGGCCAATAAAAGGAAAAATTTTTTTTAAAGAGAAAGCAAATAGGGTCACCATGGAATGAGAGGCTTAATTAGGGTCCTGGAGCTCTTCTTCCTCATAGCCTGATTCTGCCCTGAGGCTTCAGCCATTCTTGAACTGAAAGTGAACCTGCTCATGTACTATTTACCCCCACATTTAAAAACCAAAAACGGGGTGGGCGGCAGAGAGATGATCAACTTGGGAAACCGGTTATCTTAGAGCTGGAAGGAACCTTAGGCTAGTCCCTTACATAAAACAGGGGATTCTGTCATTGGGTTATAGTCTAAGGTAATATGTTGGAGATTTCTGTAGATTTGGAAAAAAAGAATCCTAAAACCTGAAATGGTGGCACACTGCTATTTAATCACGTTTTCTGGGGATTCTCTGGTGACTCAAAAGAATCTGCCTGCCAGTGTAGCAGACATGGGTTTGAATCATGATCTGGGAAGATCCCACATGCCACGGAGCAACCAAGCCCGTGTGCCACAATTATTGAGCCTGTGTTTTAGAGCCGGGAAATGCAACTCATGAGCCCACGTGCTTTAACGACTGAAGCCTGCCTACGCTCGAGCCCCAGCGCTGCAACAAGAGCAGCCCCTGGCATGAGAAGCCCATGCACTCCAACTAGAGGAAACGTGTGTGCAGCAAGGAAAGCCCAGCACGGCCGAAAATAAAGAAATAAATTCATATAAAAATTAATGTTTTCTACAAGCAAGGGGCTATTTTGTATTACAGGTGGTGTGGCGGGATCCTGCACGGTGCAAGGGAACAGAGGTGATTTCATTATCTATGCTGCCTCCAAGTGGTGGAGGCAAGAAAGCACACCCAAAATGGGGCACACCCATTAGTTTACGTACATGAGACTAGACAATTCCCCATCATTCTAAACAGTGCTACAGTAATCTAGGTTTTATCCTCATCAGAAATTAGAACAACATCCATATAATTATGAGTTACACCTTTTATGGACAAGCCCTGGAAAAAAAATCACATTTTAACCTCCAACAAAAGGCCATGGAAAGACGTTTTAATTATTCTAAGTATTATTCAGCAAACATTTATTGAGATGAGCCATGGGCCAGGCACTGTTCTAGGCTCTTGGGATAGAAAGATGAATCATACAGAACTCTTGGCTAAAGGAACTCATAGTTTTTGCCCGGGAATGAACAATCAACAAATCACTGCCCAGTGTGATGTGGACTAAAACAGACAGTATAATGATCTTTTTTTCCTTCTAAGCAACAGCGATTCAACAAAACATAAATGGAGGAGTACAAGAATTCTCTCTTCCCTCCTAATATTTGGAGCAAACCTTCCATGGCTGCCTCTCCAGGCTCCTCTTCTAAGATGCAGACACCTAAGAAGAACAGTGTCCTTGCCAAATCAGTTGCCTCTTGCTTGAGCTTAGCCGAAGTCACAAGATGCAACTTTCACCAGATAATTTTCCCCATCTTTCATAAACTTTTAATTGTAGTCTGTGAAAAACTTTGAGGACAAAACAAACAACTGCCTCCCCCCTCCCCAAGAAAAAAACCTACTTGCCTACTAGTCATGTTTTTAAAAACACCCATTACTTTTAACTGAATGCAGAGTTCCAAAGAATAGCAGGGAGAGATAAGAAAGCCTGCTTAGGTGAACAATGAAAAGAAATAGAGGGAAACAATAGAATGGGAAAGATGAGAGATCTCTTCAAGAAAATTAGAGATACCAAGGGAACATTTCATGCAAAGATGGGCCCAATAAAGGACAGAAATGGTATGGACCTAACAGAAGAGGATATTAAGAAGAGGTGGTAAGAACACATGGAAGAAGTATACAAAAAAGGTTTTAATGACCTGGATAACCACAATGCTGTGATCACTCACCTACAGCCAGACATCCTGGAGTGTGAAGTCAAGAGGGCCTTAGGAAGCGTTACTATGAATGAACAAAGTTAGTGGAGGTGATGGAATTCCAGCTGAGCTATTTCAAATCCTAAAAGATGAAGCTGTGAAAGTGTTGCACTCAATATGCCAGCAAATTTGGAAAACTCGGTAGTGGCCACAGGACTCGAAAAAGTCAGTTTTCATTCCAATCCTAAAGAAGGGTAATGCCAACAAATGTTCAAACTACCACACAATTGCACTCATTTCACGTGCTAGCAAGGTAATGCTCAAAATCCAAGCTAGGCTTCAACAGTATGTGAACTGAGAACTTCCAGATGTACAAGCTGGATTTAGAAAAGGCAGAGGAACCAGAGATCAAATTGCTAACATCTGTTGGATCATAGACAAAGCAAGAGAATTCCAGAAAAACATCTTCTTTTTCATTGATGACTACGCTAAAGCCTTTGACTGTGTTGATCACAACAAACTATGGAAAATTCCTCAAGAAATGGGAATACCAGACCACCTTACCTGCCTCCTGAGAAACCTCTATGCAGGTCAAGAAGCAACAGTTAGAACCGGACATGGAACAACAGACTGGTTCCAAATTAAGAACGGAGTACGTCAAGGCTGTATATTGTCACCCTGCTTATTTAACTTCTATGCAAAGTACATCATGAGAAATGCTGGGCTGGATGAAGCACAAGCTGAAATGAAGATTGCTGGGGAGAAATATCAATAACCTCAGATATGCAGATGACACCACCCTAATGGCAGAAAGTGAAGAACTAAAGAGCTTTTTGATGAAAGTGAAAGAGGAGAGTGAAAAAGTTGGCTTTAAACTCAACATTCAAAACACTAAGATCATGGCATCCGATCCCATCACTTCATGGCAAATAGATGGAGAAACAATGGAAACAGTGACAGACTTTATTTTCATGGGCTCCAAAATCACTGTGGACAGTGACTGCAGCCATGAAATTAAAAGACACTTGCTCCTTGGAAGAAAAAGCTATGACAATCCTAGACAGCATATTAAAAAGCAGAGAGATTACTTTGCCAACAAAGGTCCGTCTAGTCAGAGCTATGGCTTTTCCAGTAGTCATGTATGGATGTGATAGCTGGACCATAAAGAAGGCTGAATGCTGAAGAATCGATGCCTTGAACTGTGGTGTTGGAAAAGACTCTTGAGAGTCCCTTGGACAGCAAAGAGATCAAACGAGTCAACCCTAAAGGAAATCAACCCTGAATATTCATGTAAGGACTGATGCTGAAGCTGAAGCTCCAATATTTTGGCCATCTGATGAAAAGAACTGACTCACTGGAAAAGACCCTGATGCTGGGAAAGATTAAAGCAGGGAGGAGAAGGGGGTGGCAGAGGATGAGATAGTTGGATGGCATCATCAAGTCAAAGTACATGAGTTTGAGCCAACTCTGGGAGATAGTGAAGGACGGGGAAGCCTGGCGTGCTACAGTCCATGGGGTCACAAAGAGTTGGACAGAACTGAGCGACTGAACAACAACTTTACCTTTATCACTTTATTATGTTTCCAATATCAGTGTAGAAACAACAAATGGTCTCTTTACAGTAATAGTAGATTGACAGCATCAAACATCAGAGATATCAGAGAAGAGAAATTAATTTGCTAAATATAAGGAATGGTGCTAAAGCTGAAAGTCCAGTACTTTGGCCACCTCATGCGAAGAGTTGACTCATTGGAAAAGACTCTGATGCTGGGAGAGATTGGGGGCAGGAGGAGAAGGGGACGACTGAGGATGAGATGGCTGGATGGCATCACTGACTTAATGGACGTGAGTTTGAGTGAACTCCAGGAGTTGGTGATGGACAGGGAGGCCTGGTGTGCTGAGATTCATGGGGTCGCAAAGAGTTGGACACGACTGAGTGACTGAACTGAACTGAACTGAAATATAGGGTTGCCAGAACAAAACAGTGAAAATGGAAAACTTTTAGAATAGGCCAAATCACAAATTAAACAGAGGACTTCCCTGTGATCCAGTGCTGGTAATCCAGTGCTTAAGACTCCATGCTTCCAACACAGGGGGTGCAGGGTCAATCCCTGGTAGGGAAATTAGGATCCTGCATACTGCATGGTGTGAGCGAAAAATAAAATAATAATAATTTTTAAAATAAACAAGATTAAAACATTTTTTTAAACATTGAGATAAACCAAAGTAAATAGAAAATAGCTGGAAATATGGTAATGAAGCAAACAGGAAAAACTTAGGAAGCAGTATTAGGCAAAGAAAAGAAAATGCAGTGACTGGAGCTTTGGGTGTCTTTGTCATGCAAAATGGAATATGCAAAAGAGGCAATATGCATTGGTCCAAATGTATTAACAAATTTCAGTAAAAAGCAAATTGAAATATATTTATCCTTAGTAGATGAAAGGAATAATGCTTCAGACTGGACCAGCTTTGGTTTAAAAAGTGGAAGCACTTTTGAGCCATTTAAGAAGAAAGAATCAGGCCAAAATTTAGGATTCATTTAATATAATTAGCATTTAATGAATAATTTAGGGGGAAATCTAACCTAAACAAGTGATAGCCAGGGAATAACAAACACATTCTAAAGTATCAAAAGCTAACAGTGTCTTGGTGTTGGTATTTCTGAGAAAGGACCAAAAATGACAGTTTACACTCTTAAGGAAGATTGAATGAAGTAGGATCACAGAGTCTACCTCCCTCAATACTGAATGAAATAAAGTATCCCAAAAGAAACAGCATAATTTTCATGACATAACCAACATGGAAAAGGATATAATTAATGCCAGGCTATAAACTTCAGAAGGGGATGATGATTGATGAAGCAGAAAGAAAACTTTGACAAGGCTCTGCCAGGCATCAAACTCACTCTCACCCACAGAATGAGTCCAGAGCCACTGGCCTGAACAGGTGCATGGCCCAGGACCACAAGACCGTAAGGACTTCTGAGAATGCGCACTGCTGTCTCAAAGTGAAACATGAAAATTAACAAAAATTTCATTGCTGTATTATTAAAATTCCTTCGAATATTTTATAGGAAAATTATATGTAAAGTGAAATATGTGATTATTTTACCATATTTAATATGGTAAAGAACAAGAGTGTCACCAAAATTGAAGACCTGACATAATCGCTAAGAGATCGTATTAATATTTTCCATATTGAGGAGAAAGGGATTGAGGCAATAGCTTTATATTGTCGTGGAGTGAAAAAAAAAATTGCTCTAAAAGTCAGCATTGAATTCACTTTTATTTCAGATTTTTTTGTTGTTAAAGTCAAGCAAAATACAACAACTCAAAAAAGTTTTTTAATCTTGCTGCATAGGCTCAGTAAAAGAGTGGAAATGATAGAAGATAAATGCTTAAGAACACTGAGTAGAAATTACTCAAACTGAAAAACAGAGAAAATAGATAGAAAAAAAAAATGAACAGAGCTTCAAAGACCTGTGGAAGAACAACAAAAGTTATATACTGCTTGAGTCACTGGAGTTCCAGGAGAGAAGAAAGAATGGGGACCTGAGAAAAACATTTGAAGAAATAGTGACTGAAAGATGGAAACCTGTCAATTCATGGAACTGAATGAAGCACACATCAAAGGAATCCACACCAGGACAATCTCATAATCAAATATTTGAAAACTAAAAGCAAAGAAAAAATCCGAAAGCAATCAGAGAAAAATGACACATTACCCATAGGGGAACACCACTTCAGATAACAGCAGATTACTCATCAGAAACCATGGAGGTTGGCAGGAAATGACACAACCTTTCTCAACAGCTAAAGAAAAGAAGCGGCTATGTGAATTCTGTGTCCAGAGAAACTATCCTTGGGAAAGAAAAAGAAAGACATCCTCAAATGAAAGAAAACTAAGACGACGTGTCACTAGCAGACCAACCCTTAAAGAATGGTGAAAGAAAGTTGTCCAGGTGGGAAACGATAACAGAAGAAGGCTTGGGACTTCAGAAAGAAAACAAACAAAACAATGGAATGGGTGAAAATAAAGGTAAATATAATAAGCTGTCCTCATGAGTTTCTGAAATCATATTTGACAGTTGAAGCAAATATTAGAACATTTTTTGGTGCTCAATATATGTAGAAGAAATACTTGAAACAATTATATTTTAAAAGTAGGGGTAAAAAAGACATAAATGGAAGTAAGTTTTCAGTACTTCACTTGTAGTTGAACATGGATATCAATAGATTGTGATGTCACGTTTGTATACTGTAATTCCTAGAGCAACCATAAAGGGATCTATACAAAGGAATATACTCAAAAAAAGGACAAATTAAACAAGATAAACCTTTAAAAAAAAATTGCCCAGTTGCCACAGAAGAAAGCAAGAAAAGAGAAACAGGAAACAAACAAAAAATAAATTATTAAATGGCAGGCTTCAGCTTAAGCATTTTAAGAACTGACTTAAATATAAGATCTATACACACTAATTAAAGGGTAGAGATTAGCAGAATAAAATTTTTTTTTAAGAAAAGGAACTGTGATCTAACCAGATGCTGTCTGTAAGAAACTCACTTCAAACCCAACCAAATGGGTAGTTTGAAAGTAGAAAGATAAATATATGTCAACAATAATTATAAAAGCAAGAGTGGTTCTATATTGTTAACAGAAAAAAAGAAATAAAAGGGATGAAGGACAATATATAATGATTTTTAAAAATCCACCAAGAAGACACAGACACTAAACGTGTATGCACCAAACAATAGTTTTAAAATTCAACTAAATGTAAAACTTTTAATCAAAATTAGCACTGGTGATACTGTTTATTCAGAGTTATTTTGTTATCCACTCTTCCGTCATCTGTTTTTCGATCTTCCTATTTATCTGTATATGGGCTCAGAAGGTGAATGGCATGGTGTTTTCCTGTGTTAATAATGGTTAACGCTGTGTTCTTCCAGTGGCTTGGAAAGGGAAAGTACAGATCCTGTGAACTGTTACTCATAAGGTTTGAGGGAGTTTGTTTTTTCACTGAGATAACCGCAATGGTGTGGTCACTCACCTTTCGCTGCTCAACTGTCACGCAGCATCTCAGGTGAGAAGGGCCTCTTGTATGGGGATTTTCCCACAGTTCCTTGTGGTACATGAGTGCAGACCCTGCACTTAGAAGCATTCAAGTACTTTGTATACCAGTGTGACGATTAAAGGAACAAATTGTTGTTGTGTGTTTAGTTACTGAAGATAAGGCCACAGTGACAGTAATGAGGTCAAGACACGTTATCTGGGAGAGCAAGACTTGGTCTTGAGAGTGGATCCCCTCTACCTCTCTGCCACGACTCATTGACCGAAAACATTTAGGTGGAGCACTGCAGCAAGAAACAAACCCTGGTATGTGATAACTCTCGTGTGCTGCCGATACTTGTGATGTCACTAGGCCTGTCTTCCTGTTCACAACAAATAGACTGAAAAAAAGAAAAATGTCTCCTTGGAGATTTTCCAGAGTCTCCCGATTATATCAGGATGAAATTACTTAGAATTCAGGAAGCTTGGAACATGGGTTCTATTTTACTCTTTGGCAGATGTAGACTGGAGTAAGGGTCTGTCCGTTGTCCTTGTAGCCTCAGGTTATCCTTGGGAAAACATCACACCACCACTCCTGATTTTATACTTGATGGCAGCGGGTGGCTAGCCCGTGTCCAGGGAGAAAAGGAGACTTTAATAGCTAGAGTTATCAAACGAACTGCACTGACATCTGCTTACTGTGGGTGGGATAAGATAGAAGAACTTAGGACTTGACAGCCATATTCACTAATGGGGCTTGATCAAACCCCTTCCAGTGACCTTTAGGCAATGTGAAAACTGATGGACACAAATGTGAAACCAGTGTTATTTCATGATCCTCCAGATCGATTGGTAGAGCTCTCCTTCTTGTGAATGAAATATCACACCTCAGAGCTATTGTTATAATCCAACACAACACCATTCAACTTGTCAGTTCTACCACCTATGTCTAGTCTGTCTATGTTCATGCCTGGAAAGGCCCAAAGTGCTACAGATTAATATGTCATATGGGGAGAGTGCCTGTCTTTTTTAAGCTATAGATTTTATGCTTATAAGAAATAAGGGCAGGGCCAGTTTTAACACAGATCATGGTAAGTTTAATTTTCAAAAGGTACTTTTGAGATTTTACTGTTCCTGTTGGGTAATAGAGGCATTGTTGGTGTTATAGGACTTTACAAACTGTTTACACCATCCTATAAAAAACCCACTCACTCTTTAAAAAAAAAAAATTTATTTGTGGTCTTGGTTGTGGCACACAGGATCTTCAGTCTTCCAGCACTGAACAGGGAACAAACCTGGGCCCCCTGCATTGGGAGCACAGTCTTAGCCACTGACCCACCAGCAAAAGTCCCCCTGCTCACTCTTAATGGACAAGGTGTTTCAAATGTTGAAATAAAATATTTTACAATTTGCTGACAAATATTTGTATGTGAGCTGCTTCTCTCCACTCTGAAAAGACACCAGAGTGTATATCTATAAGGACAATACTTAATTTACTAGAGTGTATATTTATAAGGATAACATTCTGTTTGAGTGGACTACCTGAATAATTACAAATGTCCTTTCAGGAGAAGGACGAACTGCCTTCTTTGTAAGGTTTTTCTCTTACTGTGAGCTTGAAGAATTGGGCCGTTCTGATGTTCCTGTAGAGCTCCATTGGCAAAACTGTGGAGCTTGTTACTCACCTCTCATTATTCACAGAATCGCTTCTTTGTTCCTTTGTGCCAAGATGTGAGTTAAATTAGTGGGAAACGGGAGTGTTTCTTTGGCAATCCCACATGGCCACCGAGGGAGTGCCAAAGATATTTTGGGTACATAGTTACCCTAACAGACTGCTAAGTATTACTGCCCCCTCCCCTACCCTGAATTTAGGGTTGGCAAAGAAAAGTGGTCATTTTTTAAAATCCAGGTCCAATCTGAGAACAGGGAATAGCTATCACTTGTGTTAGTGACCTAGCAATGCAATTGTCAATAGAAGGACCATTTGGACATCTTAGCTCTGTACAAGGGAGGTGCCCTTATGGTTTCATAACAGCACGCCAGGCCTCCCTGTCCATCACCATCTCCCGGAGTTCACTCAGACTCACGTCCATTGAGTCTGTGATGCCATCCAGCCATCTCATCCTTGGTTGTCCCCTTCTCCTCCTGCCCCCAATCTCTCCCAGCATCAGAGTCTTTTCCAATGAGTCAACTCTTCACATGAGGTGGCCAAAGTACTGGAACTTCAGCTTTAGCATCATTCCTTCCAAAGAAATTCCAGGGTTGATCTCCTTCAGAATGGACTGGTTGGATCTCCTTGCAGTCCAAGGGATCCTCAAGAGTCTTCTCCAACACCACAGTTCAAAAGCATCAATTCTTCGGCGCTCAGCCTTCTTCACAGTCCAACTCTCACAACCATACATGACCACAGGAAAAACCATAGCCTTGACTAGACGGACCTTAGTCGGCAAAGTTATGTCTCTGCTTTTGAATATACTATCTAGGTTGGTCATAACTTTTCTTCCAAGGAGTAAGCGTGTTTTAATTTCATGGCTGCAGTCACCATCTGCAGTGATTTTGGAGCCCCAAAAAATAAAGTCTGACACTGTTTCTACTGTTTCCCCATCTATTTGCCATGAAGTGATGGGACCAGATGCCATGATCTTCATTTTCTGAATGCTGAGTCGCAGAGTCGGACACGACCGAGCGACTGAACTGAACTGAACTGAACTGATCTGAACCACCATTAGCTATGAATTACCCCAAAGCATAGCCAGTGCCATTGAAAATGTTAACAGGTTTGGGGGGGCTTTTTTAAAAGAGGAAACCATACTCACTTGGAGAGTTTCTGCTGCGTGGGCTCCCGCTGCTCATGTTGGGGGAGGTTTTTTCTGTAGTGTTGGCTTGAGTGGGCTGGTTATTTCTGTTTTCTGTCTTCCTAGGCTGCCCCTTTCTTTGGAAGCCCTTTTATCTTTTTTTTTTTTCGTTTGTACCATTGGCCTTTCTGTGTTGCCAGCTTCTCTGTTATTCAATCCAGGATGCATGAGACAATAAGAAAACTCACAGCCACGTCACTCTCTGGGTTCTGAGGTCGCTCCACCATCTTCCTCCTTCTCTCCCCTTTCCGAGTTTTCTCTATTTGCTTTATAATATCCAGGCTTTCTAGCAGCAGGGATAGGAGGAGTGCATTGACTCTACCTTAGTCTCTGCAGTATTTTATATCAATCAAATAAGAATTCCATTGGAATTGAGACATAGAGCATACATTTCAGAGGTCTCTAGGGATGCACAGAGTGAACTTCACCAGAGTTTTTTCCAGTAGAAACCCTGCATCTGAGTTATTTTTAAAAAATCAACTTTTGGGAATTTCCTGGCGGTCCAGTGATTAGGACTCTGCACTTTCACTGCTGAGGGCCTGGGTTTGATTTCTGGTCAGGGAACTAAGATCCTACAAGCTGCATGGCATGGCCAAAAAAAAAAAAAAAAAACTTGTTAGGTTTACTATTCATATAATAATGACTATTTTACATAGACTTAAATGTACTCATTTTAAGACTGTACTTTGACACGTTTTGACAAATAATATACAGCTACGCAGGCAATGGCAATCCACTCCAGTCCTCTTGCCTGGAAAATCCCATGGACGAAGGAGCCTGGTAGGCTGCAGTCCATGGGGTCCCTAAGAGTCGGGCACGACTGAGTGTCTTCACTTTCACTTTTCACTTTCATGCATTGGAGAAGGAAATGGCAACCCACTCCAGTGTTCTTGCCTGGGGAATCCCAGGGACGGTGGAGCCTGTTGGGCTGCCATGTATGGGGTCGCACAGAGTCGGACATGACTGAAGCGACTTAGCAGCAGCAGCATGCAGTCATCACCACCATCAAGCTGGCAAATATTCTGTACTTTCGAAAACCTTCCTTCTGCCCCTTTGCAGGTTCTCTGTCCTAATTCCTGCCCCAGGGAGGTACAAAGATTTTTGTCACCGAGGGCTTCGTTTCTGCCTGTTCTCATCCTTCTTTAAATGGAATCTTACAGGATATGTTTTCTTGTCTGGTTTCTTGCATTCACAAAGATGCTTCTAAGACTCATCCATATTGTATGTATTGAGAGTCTTACTTTTTATTGGTGAAGAGTATTCCTCGATCTCTGTATCCGTTCACCTCTTGATGGATATTTTTGTCGTTTCCATTTAGGTCCTTATGAATAAAGGTGCTGTGAATACTCATGTACAAGTCTTTGGGTGGACTTGTATTTCTGTTTCTCTTAAATAAACACCTAGCAGTAGAATGAGTGGTTCATATAGTAAGAGTGTATTTAACATTATGAAAGTGCTAAACTGATTTCACAAGTGGCTGCTCGAGTTTGCATTATCAACAGTGGTGCATGAGAATCTGATTACTTCACATCCTTGGGCTCTTGCCCTGGTCCCTGCCACCAGCACTGATGAGGATCCCTCCGAAGCTAGTGTGGTTTCAGCCTTTGGCACTTCTTACTTAAAACTAGTCCATGCCCCGACCCTCTCAGCTCTTTATATTCTGAACGTCACTGGAGCTAGGACAGACTCTGGGGTCTTCCCTTGCACAGACCCAGAACCACTCTTCCCATTTGACTTTGGAGGTCTGGATTTTTGACTCCAAGAAGTCTTTCTAGTACCCAAATCCACATGTTTTTCAGCACAAAAGAGTCTTTCTTTAAGGGAAAACTATTATTTCCAGGTGTCATTAAGAAGCTTAGCCTGAAAGAGATGTAAAAATCATTTGGGGCTTCCCTGGTGGCTCAGGGATAAAGAATCTGCCTGCCAATGCAGCAGACACGGGTTCAATCCCTGATGCAGGAAGATCCCACGTGCCGTGGAGCAGCTAAGACCCTAGGCCACAACTATGGAGTCTGTGCTCTAGAGCCCGGGAGCTGCAACTACTGAGCACAGCTGCCGCAACTACCGAAACCCTCGTGCCCTAGAGCCTGTGCTCTGCAACAAGAGAGGCCACTGCAATGAGAAGCCCAGTCTCCACAACTAGAGAAAGCCTGCATGCAGCAATGAAGACCCAGCACAGCCGAAAATAATCAATGAATAAAAATTAAAAAAAAAAAATCATTTGGAGGTGTACTAGAGACCAGTAGACCAATCAAGTTTCAGTTATCTGGATAGGAGGTAATGAGCAGGATCAATTTGTGCTATTTCCATCCTAGTAGACCTTGAAAGAAGGCAATGGCAACCCACTCCAGTCCTCTTGCCTGGACGGAGGAGCCTGGTAGGCTGCAGTCCATGGGGTCCCTAAGAGTCGGGCACGACTGAGCGACTTCACTTTCACTTTTCCCTTTCATGCATTGGAGAAGGAAATGGCAACCCACTCCAGTGTTCTTGCCTGGGGAATCCCAGGGACGGTGGAGCCTGTTGGGCTGCCATCTATGGGGTTGCACAGAGTCGGACACGACTAAAGCGACTTAGCAGCAGCAGCAGCAGACCTTGAAGGATCAGCAAGCTACTTACTTTCAAAATGTGGGTTATCCCATGGAGCCTATTAATATTAACACAAAATTGTTATTTCATTGCAAATTTGGGGAAAAAAGGTTTTTGCAAAAGAAATAGTCCTCCATTAATTCCATTAATTCAATTTCAATCAATTTGAGAATAATTTTTATCATCTCTTGGACTCTTGTGATGTCTAAGGTGGTTTCAATTCTCTATAGTGGTAGTCATCAGGACATTAAATTTTATTTGGAAAATGCCTCAACCTACCCTACACTGGCTAGTAGTTTTTCCATTTTCTGGTGTTCACCTATTCATT
Organism: Oryx dammah; assembly: GCF_014754425.2. Taxonomy (NCBI): domain Eukaryota; kingdom Metazoa; phylum Chordata; class Mammalia; order Artiodactyla; family Bovidae; genus Oryx; species Oryx dammah. Next base: position 13,937,008 of record NW_024070191.1, read on the forward strand.
AGACCACCTGCAAGAATCTTATTCAATTGGTGGCTCAGATGGTAAAGCACCTGCCTGCAATGTGGGAGACCCAGGTTCAATCCCTGGGTTGGGAAGATCCTCTGGAGAAGGAAATGACAATCCACTCCAGTACTCTTGCCTGGAAAATTCCATGGACGGAAGAGCCTGGTAGGCTACACTCCATGGGGTTGAAAAAAGTTGGACACGACTGAGCGACTACACTTAAACGACTTCACTTCCTTCGACAGCCAAGGCAACCAGTCTGTGGACATTTTGGTCAAGACATCACTGCACGAGTCCCAGAGCAGAGGATCAGGTGAATTTAATCCTGTCTGAGCATTAGTTTCCCCATGTTTAGCTTGAGAGTATTTTAAAAAGTACATCTCGTGACCTGAATTCCTGTGGATGTACATTACAACCTCAAGATGTCTGCAGAACAGAATGGAAGGTGTCTGAGATGGTACTAGATGCTTCCTCCAGGGCAAAATATTTCCCTGAAAGGACAATATTCTTTGCGGGTGTGGTATCTGGGATTTTTTTTTTTTTTTGCTGTGATTCTGTAGAATACAGCAATTTCACAAGAAGAAAAATCACCTGGTGAACTTCCAAGTGAATCAAAGCTGATTCACGAGGTGTCTACCAAGTGTTACTTACCTCCGGGCTCAGCCTTGGCCCTGACTTGGAGCTGGGCGTGGCCAAGCAGGCACAGGAGGTAGAATTCCTGCCCCTTGAGGTACATGAGCTGTGTGATGCCCACGCTTTGCGTGTGGACAAGACCTCAGAATGTGGTGCGATTTCACTCCTGTCAGGCTAGGTCACGTGGCAGAAGGGAAGGGATCTTGCAGATGCAGTAATAACTAAGGCCTCTAACTGGTTGCCTGTGAATTAATCAAAAAGGGAGACGATCCTGGCTGAGCCCCACCTGAGCAAGGGTGAACACCTCGCAAGGGGGCCTGGGCGTTCTTCGGAAGGAGGAGATACTTGAACTGAGATATCTTCCTCCTGGCCTGGAAGGAGACAACATGTCATGAACTGCCTGTAAAGAGGCTCTCGCAGCAGGGACCGCAGGGTGGCTCGTAGTTATCCGAGGGTGGTGTCCAGCTGACATTCAGCGAGAAAACAGATGTAAAGGACTGAGTTCTGCCCATAACTTTTATGAGGCTGGCATAGCCCACTAGCATCTTGATTTCAGCCTGGTTGGCCCCTGCTCTGAGGATGTCACGCCACTGTGCCTGGACTCCAGACCACAGAAACTGTGCGAGAATAAACACGGGCTGTTTTAAGATGCTGAGGTGCTGGTTTAGTTGCCAAGTCATGTCCTACTCTTGTGATCCTATGGACTCTAGCCCTTCAGGCTCCTCTGTCCATAGGATTTCCTAGGCAAGAATACTGGAGTGGGTTACCATTTCCTTCTCCAGGTGATTTTCCCTACCCAGGGATCAAACATGCATCTCTCGTGTCTCCTGCATGGCCAGGTGAGTTCTTTACCACCAGGTCCACCAGGGAAGTTGGTGTGCGGTAAGATGCTGAGTGTGTGGTAAATAGTTTCACATCAGTAGAAAATGACTTCAGCAGGTACTAGACATTATTCACATGCCCCCAGCTTTCTGCAAAGCTACTTTCACCTTGAAGTCACAGTACTGGCACAGGCCTTGCCTATATGCAGTAGGGCAGTGATCCAACCTATTATGAGCACTAGGAATCTGAGGCAAGCCATGGAGGGTCCCATAGGAAATAAATGAGCCTTGATGTAAGACAGCACTGATTGCTTATGGAGTCCTAAGCTGGGTTCTTTTTAAAAAATTATTATTTATTTTGCTGCATCAGGTCTTAGTTGCAGAACTCGGGATCTTTCCTTATGGACTGTCTAGTTGTGGTGCGTGGGCTCAGCAGTGAGAGTGCCTGGGCTTAGTTGCTAGTTCCTTGACCAGGAAGTTAACCCTCTTCCCCTGCATTGTAAGGTGAATTCTCAACCACTGGACCACCGGGGAAGTCCCCTAAATTGTGTGCTTTATGTGTATCCTCTCTAATCTTTCCAACCATACTGCAAGGATGCTGTATGGTTATAATTATTTTCTGACTGAGGAAACTGAGGTTCGCAAAGGTGAGCTAAGATGCCCAAGGCCATGTAGTTAATGAGCAGAGATATCAAGCTCCATGGCTGGATCTTGCTGACCCCAAAGCCGGTGAACTTTCAGTTTCACAATGCTGCTTCCTGTTTCTCACCTCCACTTCGTCTTTTGAGTTCCTAAAAGCCACGCCGTCATTCAGCTCCCCAGGTGCCCCACTCTGTGGCACGCTCACGCAGTTACTCCTTGCTTGGAGCCCAGACTCCCCTTGTGGGTTTTCTTGCTCACATCTGATTGCTGCCACCCACGTGCAACACCATGGGCTGATGCTTCCTGACTTCAGTCCCTCAGCTCGAGCAGCTATCTGTGTCCTAAAGTAACAGAAAGAAGAATGCAGCTGGATATAAACTCAAAAAGGAAAGTGAAAAAAGAAAATTAGGGTGTTTTAAATGTGTTGCCAAGAGACTTCGAAAAACCAGGGTACACAATCCCAGGACACGGATCTGCCCATTTTCAACCCAATTTGACTCTCCAACTCTGTAGGGTTCTCCCTCTCTTCTGAGACTTGTTGACCCTCCTTTAAGTTGGCTTTTTATTTGTTTTTGACTGTGCTGGGCCTTTGTTGCCGTGTGGACTTGTCTCTAGTTGTGGTCAGCGGGGGCTCCTTTCTAGTTGCAGTATGCAAGCTTCTCATTTTGGTGGCTTCTCTTGCTGCCGAGCACAGGCTATAGGGTGCTTGGGTTTCACGAGTTGCAGCATGAAGGTGCAGTAGTTGTGGCTCCCAGGCTCTAGAGCACAGGCTCAATAGTTGAGGCACATGGGTTTAGTTGCTCCATGGCATGTGGGATCTTCCTGGATCAGGGACTGAACCCGTGTCTGCTGCAGTGGCAGGCAGAATCTTTGCCCCTGAGTAGGGTGGCTTCTTCAAGTGATGTGCTGGAGTATAGTTGTGGGTCCTTTTGAGGGCAGGTTCTGGAAAAGTGAGCCTCTGATACATTTATTCAGATTGTTCATAGGGATCTGAGATCTTGTATTCATCTGCTCTTTCCTCCAGCTAACTTCCTCCTACTCAGCCAATAAGAGATTCTTTCCTATCTTCCACACTTTGGCCAAATCCACATACACATGCTAATTTGGTATCTCGGGAGAAATGGAATGTTTCCTGCCATTATCAGTAAACAGAGGATATCACAGTCATCAGCCATTTCAGCCACCATGGATGGTGAGCCAGTGAGCCCTGAGGAGCTCAGGAAGGAAAGCATACCTGCCATCTAGCAGCCATCAGACTGCAGCCACTCGCTACGGTGAGCCCTGAGGAAACTCAGATGTGAAAACACAGGATGCCAGCCCCAGGTGCAAATCAGGGGAACGATGTCAGTGAGCCCAGACTCCTGCATCTTCCCATACAGAGAAAACCACTAAACTCCTTAACTTGAGATATCTGGGTCTCTTCAATTAACAATAATCTTTTGATGTTTGGACTGCCTGCCTTCTGTTACGAAACTCCTCTGTAACCTGGCTCCCCTCCTCGCCTCCGTGGAACAGTTCTCTAAAGGTCACTTGAGATGCTGTCTCCCAGGCTTGAAGTCTTCAAAATTCCCACTGAATAAAACGTAACTCTGAACTTCTAGGTTGTGAATGTTTAAGTCCACACTCACGAGGGCAACGCTATCAGTATCAGGTGCAAGGTGTTTCCTCAACCTGTTTTACGGATGCAGACTCTCTGCTAGACATCAGTGATGCTTTGGCTTGTGTTTTTAACTTGGTGTCCTTTGGAGAAGTAAGTTGTCGAGGGGACAATAGAAAGAACAAAGACTTGGGAGGCAGTAATCCAAAATTCACGTTCAGGCGCTACCAACTGCAGGCTGTGTGACCTTAGGCCAGCTGTTTAACATCATTTCTGTTATGAAATTTCAACCTCGGTTACAAAATTGAGATGATAATACTATTTCATAAGATTTTCATGAGAATTGAGGGAGATGAAGTTTTAAAAGAGCTTGGCATAGAGATTCTGCCTAAGAGTCACTACTAAGCGCTTGTAACAAAACCCTCATCCTCACTTCCTTTTACCCTGTCGCCACCTCCTGCTCCCACACGGTTGATTTAGCTTTTAGACACAGGTCTTTGTGGCCCCAAGGAGACTTGTCACATTAAGTTCTTGTGTTTTGCTGCTTAACAGCTGAAGGCCAGATGTGACACAGAAAGACAAAGTAATCTGCCTCTTCCCTCTCTGCCCTTCCCCACCACTGGGCCAGTGTCCTCCAAGCTGGGGAAGGGGGGAAGAGTCGGGATAATGCACTGCTGAGTGCCTCTGGGAAGGAGCCCTGCCCTCCAGCCACTTGGATTTGGGGTTCTGCAAATTAGGACAGACTGGTGCCCCATTTCCTGGTTGGATCCCTGAAGGAGAAGCCACTCCCACCCCAGCACCCTCCCCATCACAGTCGCTGTAGAAAAGGCTTAAGCAGGTGGGCTGGGGGCAGCCTCCCGGATACCCTGCTTGCCCCCACAAGCCTCAGGAAACAGCGTGATAATCTTCCTCTGTGGTGTGAGATGAAATGGACTTTGACAGGTGATGGGTAGAAGCAGAAAGGTGGCGGTGGCGCTAAATCATGTCGGACTCTTGCCACCCCATGGACTGTAGCCCGCCAGGCTCCTCTGTCTATGGGATTTCCCAAGGAAGAATACTGGAGTGGGTTGCCATTTCCTCCTCCAGGGGATCTTCACAACCCAGGGATTGAACCCACATCTCTTGCAGGCGGTCTCCTGCATGACAGGCAGATCTTTTTACTGACTGAGCCAGCTGGGAAGCCCAGCAGTATAATATGCCCCACTAAAAACATACCTCTATGGCACAGGATGATTTTGAGAAACTACAGACAGAGAAGAAGCTTTGAAAACAAAGGAGAAGTTACTCTTTTGCAAGAGAAATGTACATTTGCCAAGGAAATTTCCACTTGTACCAATGCCTCCCTCTCTGGACCAAGAAGAAAAGGATAACCGTAGGTCACAAGGGACCAACCTATTCATGGAGGAGACAGCCTGAAATCCATAGGACAAATCTTACCCTGTCTACCTCGCTCTTCCTGGTAACAGCCCCCATAACCAGCCTCCCCTTGCTTGTCTAAGAAAGACAAGGTTATTTAAGCCAATGGTTTAGGTCACAACTGGGGAGTTACTCAGTTTTGCTGGGTGTCTCCTATGTACACGTATATTCATAAACTTCTCCTTGTTTTTTTTTTTTTTCCTCTTCTGAATCTGTCTTTTCTTTACAGGGGCCTCAGCCAAGGGTAGAGGGAAAATTGGGCCTCAAAAGGGTAGAGGGAAAATTGTTTTTCCTCCACTTTAAGGACAGGGGTGACTGGAACAGGAGGAGGCAGAATGGTTGCAGAGCAAACGATAAGAGCAGAAACCCCGTGGGAATGCAGATACCCTGATGGGTGCCCGAGAAGAGGAGGGATGGGGAGGGGGCCAGCCCAACGGGGAATGACATGCATCTCAGCAGGACCCGTGGGGCACCTGTGACAAGGGAAGACCAGACATCCCCAACTCCCTCCTCTGTCCATGACGGGGTGCTTCACGAACTCCCAGGCAGGGAGGGAACCCCAAGTTGGCTGGGTTAACTCTGAATGGGTTGGGTTTGTCCCAAACACTAGCAAGCAGAATGGAGGTTCAAGTAACCTGACTTATTAACAGAATGATAAAGCTAGTTCATGTATCAGGACCCTTAAAATGGAGGGCACCCCACCCATGTCACATATCGAAAGCTACATCAGCCTGCACTTACCAGAAACACCTGTCCAGGAAACCTGGCACACCACTCACAATCCTCCAGCTCAGCTTTAGCTAGCACACCTTACCCTGGAAAGCAGGATCTGTGAGTCTTAGAAGGAAATCCCCAACCTCCTACCCAATCACGCTCTGGTTCCACGTTGCCATTTCTAACTCTGTAAAACTCCCTCTTGTCCAAAATCTCTCAGGAAGAGGGTTTCACAGCTGGCAAGGTGCTGTGCTTCTTGAATAAGGGACAGCAAACTCATTACTAAATCATTTTCATTTTGTTATCTAATGAGAAAGTTATGAAGGGGAAGAGAATATGACACTCCAAAATATGCCACTCTGACATGTGGGTTGTTTTGGCCTGAAGGCAATCAAGACACAGCAGACCTTGAAAGGTCTATGAGTCTCCCTTAACTGCCTAAAAGAATTTAGAAAAAGCACTTGTAGCAGGAAGAGTTATTACCAGAGATAACTGTTCTTTAAGACAGTAATTTAGGGTTCTACTGGGGTCATAGTCCAACCTGTGTTTCTTTTTAAAATTAATACATTTTAATTTTTGGCTGTGCTGAGTCTTTGTTACTGCACATGAGCTTTTTCTAGTTGTAGTGAGAGGGGGCTAACTCTCTAGTTGCGGTGCACAGAGGCTTGTCATTGTGGCGACTTCTCTTGTTGCGGGGCATAGGCTTAGAGTGCTTGTGGCATGGGCTCAGTAGTTGTGGCTCCCAGGTTCTAAGGCACGAGCTCAGTAGTTGTGGCTGCAAACTTACTTGCTCCGTGGCATGTGGGATCCTCCTGGACCAGGGATTGAACCTGTGTCCTCTGCACTGGCAAGCGGATTCGTAACCATTAGACCATCAGGGAAGCCCCAAAGATAGCTTTTATATCAGAAAGACTTATCTGCAAAGCAAGGCAAACATTTGTTTACCAAACATTTTCTTCTCGTTTGCCTGTGATTTGACCTCCTCTCTTTTGAAGCCCCAGACCCCCTACTCCCTTCTCCTTAGCTCAGGATGGTAAATAAGTCTCACTGAGAATAGAAGGGACACAAACTTGAGCATTGTAAGGAATGCTAAGTCAAGAAGGTAGTTCTACTGACATTTCCAGTGACAGCAACATGATGGCTATGTGGAATAACCTGCCATGGTTCTCTATAGCTTTAATCTGTCAGACAACTTTTCTGTCACTTTTAAAAAAAATACAATGGATTAAAAAAATATTTAGTTTTATTTATTTGTTTATTTATATGGCTGCGTCATGTGTTCGTTGCGGCATGTGGTTCCCTGACCAAGGATTGAACCTGGGACCCCTGCATTGGGAGAGCTGAGTCCCAGCCACTGGACCACCAGGGGAGTCTCCACCATTGTTAAATGTTCTCATGTCACTCCTACTGGAAGGAATATCAGTTCAGTTCAGTTCAGTCGCTCAGTCGTGTCCGACTCTTTGCGACCCCATGAATCGCAGCACGCCAGGCCGCCCTGTCCATCACCAACTCCCGGAGTTCACTCAGACTCACGTCCATCGAGTCCGTGATGCCATCCAGACATCTCATCCTCTGTCGTCCCCTTCTTCTCCTGCCCCCAATCCCTCCCAGCATCAGAGTCTTTTCCAATGAGTCAACTCTTCACATGAGGTGGCCAAAGTACTGGAGTTTCAGCTTCAGCATCATTCCATTCAAAGAAATCCCAGGGCTGATCTCCTTCAGAATGGACTGGTTGGATCTCCTGGCAGTCCAAGGGACTCTCAGGAGTCTTCTCCAACACCACAGTTCAAAAGCATCAATTCTTTGGCACTCAGCCTTCTTCACAGTCCAACTCTCCCATCCATACATGACCACTGGAAAAACCATAGCCTTGACTAGACGGACCTTAGTCGGCAAAGTAACGTCTCTGCTTTTGAATATGCTATCTAGGTTGCTCATAACTTTTCTTCCAAGGAGCAAGCGTCTTTTAATTTCATGGCTGCAGTCACCATCTGCAGTGATTTTGGAGCCCCAAAAAATAAAGTCTGACACTGTTTCCACTGTTTCCCCTAGTTGACTTCATTTTAGAGCAAGAGAAACTGGAGTTCAGACTGGGGAAGAGACAGTTAGTAAGCGGATTCCAGAGTTAGTACAACTCGAACAGTATGAAACCAACCAACAGAGGAAGTGCACCCGTGGGAGGTGAAGTGGGGATGGGGGAATTCTGAGTTGAAATGAACTGTGACTGTATTTAGTGAAAAACATTTCTTAATCTTGGTTTACCTGTAAGTTTCACACGCTGAACAAATGGGTTGCCCAACAACCATAGGACCTTCAAAGACAGTGCAGATGTCAACTCAGTATTTCCCAGAATTTACTTGATGAGATTCGAAAGTATGCTCCTCTCCAGCTAAGCAAGTTGATAGCAATGCAGTGGTTTCAAGGGACTTTTACGTCGAGGGTTGAACACCGGGTAGATGCCTTTAAAGCTCATAGATAAACTTTCACAGTAAGCTGCTGTCAGTGACTTGATGACTTTTGAGAAGAAATTTGTGAAGAGAATTTGTAACATTTTTAGCAGTTAACTTTAAGGATGTGAATGTATTACAGTAGCTCTAAGTCTAGCTTTTTTATGATTTACTTATTTTCATCACGCATGGCATATGGGATCTTAGTTACCTGACCAGGGATCAAACCTGTGCCCCTTGCATCGGAAGCCTGGAATCTTAACCACTGGTCAGCCAGGGAAGTCCCTAGCTTATCTTTTTTATGTTCTCCTTGGATCAGCCAAAGCACTCTTTTGGTTAAACTATTTCAGCCTTTTAATTCTGCTCTATGCTTGAAGGCATGTGAGAGGATGTGAGAGAACAGGGATAAATCCAATTCTGATTTTGTATGGTTTTGTACTTGTATGAGAAATTCAAATGAAATATAAAGAACATGCAGTTGCTTTCAACATCAGAGAGATATACCCAGAAGATTCATGTTTAATTTCTCACATGAAGAATTTTTGGAAAAAAAAATTGTTTGGAAGGTACCAAGTTGATCAATAGGGATAAAGTACTGAAAATAAATTACACAGATGGAATCTGTCCTCCATGGACAGACTTAATATTTAAATCATTTAATTTTGTATCAGCCTGGGTTGGGTCAACAGATGATGATAAATCAGACCTAGAGTTGATACACACAAGCCAGACAAATCTAGGTGGTTTGTCACTGCAGGGTCCCAACTGGTAGCTGGGGACAGAGAGCCAGGAGGGGTGGAAGGGGAGCAGGAGATGGAGAGGACAGCATGGGGTGTGGATGCAGAAGATTTTGGTACCCAGACTGCCTCCATCACTCATCCCCACAGGAATCCAACTTGTTGTCACAGATTTACAAATAATTGAAACTGTCAACAGGCACCACTTGCAAATTTGATTGCTCAGTCTCTTCCCTCTGAATTTGCATCAGCAACAGGAGCTCTGGAGGGAAATGTTCAATACAGAGGTCCAGGAGCATTGTCTGGAAAGAGGGAACTGCGATTTCTGCCTGATACTTTTGACAATATTAGGTTCTGATTAAAAACTGAAAGCAAAAATATGTATTTTAAGGTTTTGAGCAGGATTTTCAGTGATTTTTTCTAAGCTGTAAAAATGAGGAGGCACCTTGAAAAATGTGAGGGTATGTCCCTTCTGATTTTGGGGGTTGAGGAGGAAATGGGAGTTTAAATGTTCTTTTATGAGTAATGTTGATAACACGTGGTAGTTCTAAAAGTGTTATTTGGCAAAAACAAAAGATGGGTTTTTAAAAAAATTCCCTAAAATGAAAGGTTTGTAAACACAACTACATTGTATCACCTTATCTTATTACCGTACTCCTACACATGGAATGGGCTTCCCCAGTGGGAAAGATGGCAAAGAATCTGCTTGCAGTGCAGGAGATGCGGGCTTGATCCCTGGGTTGGGAAAATCCCCTGAAGAAGGAAATAGCAACTCACTTCAGTAGTCTTGCCTGGGGAATCCCATGGACAGAGAAGACTGGTAGACTTCTCATGGAGTCATCAAAGAGTTGGACACAACTGATCGACCAGCGCGTGCGCACACAGACACACAGACAC
>NW_024070191.1:13946924-13961366 GCF_014754425.2 Oryx dammah
CTGATCGACCCGCACACACACACAGACACAGACAGACAGACAGACAGACACACAACTGATCGACCAGCACACACACACACACACACACACACACACAGACACACAGACACAGACACACAAACTGATCGACCAGTACACACACACACACACACACACACACACACACACGGAGTCTCGTTTCAGCACATCATTGCCCGTAGGGAGGAGGGAACATTCAACATTCTCAGCCCTTAGATCCACAGCCTCATTTCCAAAATGGTCCTTCATTCTGCTTCACTGTTCAACTCAACCAGTCACACCTTTTCCATGGTCAAATGTGCCTCACCTCCCATCCATACTCTGACTACAATCAGCAATCATTTCTTTTTCTTAATATATATTTTATTGAAGTATAGTTGACTTACAATGTTTCAGGTGCACAACAAGTGATTCAATTATACATTTATACATATATTACTTTTCCAGATTATTTTCCATTATAGGTTATTACAAGATATTGACTGTAGTTCCCTGCACTATACAATAAACCTAGGTTGCTTGTTGCATATCTTTAAAAAAAATTGTTGAAGATAGCATTTGGGTTCTTTCTTTTTAAAAATGATTTGTCTTGGTTGTGCTAGGTCTTTGTTGCTGTGCACGGGCTTTCTCTAGTTGCGGCAAGCTGGGGCTGCTTTCTGGTTGCAGTGCCCTGGCTTCTCACTGTGGTGGCTTCTCTTGTCAAGGAGCACAGGCTCTAGGGGAACAGGTGTCAGCAGTTGCAGCATGCATGCTCAGTAGCCGTGGAGCACAGGCTTAGTTGGTCCGCAGCATGGGGGATCTTCCCAGACCAGGGATCGAACGCATGTCCCCTGCATTGCAAGGTGGATTCTTAACCACTGGACCACCAGGGAAGCCCTATTAGCCATCCTTTAGTCTTATTTTTTTCACTATTGTATGATGAGGGTTCTTCAAATTCATCAAGACCACCAGGTCATGGACCACTTGTCTTATTCCCTAAAACTAACCCCTTCCACGTTCACCATCCTATCTATCTAGCTCAGCTTCCATGGTCTGTCAGATGAGTAACTGATCTTGCAGTCTTCTGAAATCTGTGACTTCTCTTTTTTCGCCATGCTGCACGGCACGTGGGATCTTAGTTCCCTGATGAGGGATCAAACCCACGCCCCTTGCAGTTGAACCTTGGAGTCATAACCATCAGGGAAGTCCCACTACTCTTTTTTTTTTTTTTTTTAAATTTTGGGCAAATTTCCAAAGTTGGATGAAGCCAACTAATGCCAATACCAAAGCAGCTGAATGTTCCCAGATAAAATCCCACAATGGGGCAAATTGGTACCACTGTGATTTCAATTGGGCCCTAAACGCTGCCCAGAAATTTCACTAAACTTCTCTGGTTTATCCACTCTCCAGCTCTTGACAGTGATGGTTTCAAAACTTCCTTATTCTTCTAACCCTTTGAACAGCTAACTTTGAGCAGAGTCCTTGTTTTCTATTTCTTAAAAAATATAAGAGAACTTCCTGCCACAAAACTGACAAGCCTAGCTTTATTCACACCCAGCTTTTCATATTTCCCCCTGTTAAGGAAAAAAAAGGCTTCTTCTCTGCATCCCCACAATTATGTTGATTTAAATTGATTTAACTCTCTCTCATTTCTTATGAATCCTACACGGTCAGTTACTTCTCCCTCCAGTCTTTTCAATCTTTATCCTGACTTGATTCTTGCCATCAGCATTTAAACATGTTCAATCTTGCACACATTTCAACTCACTTCCTATTCCCCACCCTGCCCTTCCTTCGAAGCCAATCTCTCAAGTTCTCTATACTGCTAATTTCCATTTCCTCACTTGGCACTTCCCTGTCAGTCCTCTCCAAGCTGGCTTCTGCCTCAATATTCGCACAGACTCCCCTTTGTCGGGGCTTCCCTGGTGGCTCAGATGGTAGAGAATTTGCCTGCAACGCTGGACACCCAGGTTCGATCCCTGGGTCAGGAAGATGCCCTGGAGGAGGAAATGGCAACTCACTCCAGTATTCTTGCCTGGAGAATCCCATGGACAGAGGAGCCTGGCGGGCTATAGTCCATGGAGTCACGGAGTCAGACAACTGAGTGAATAACACGCACACACCCTTTGTCAGTATCACTTATAACCCCCTGTCGCGAACCCAATGCGTATTTCAAATGCTCCTTTCCTCGCCATTTTCAGTAGTGTGTTCCCAGCTGGCCACTGCCAAGCAGCTTCTTCCCCGGCCTTCTCACCCTCCACTCCCGCTTTCCCAGCTTCAGCTCTGGCAGTCCTTCTGGTGCCCTTTCCTAGGTCCCTGGGCGTTGGAGTCTCTTCCCTTTGCCCGTGTACTCTCTCCCTCGGTGGGATCTGAGAAGCAGCATCCTCCGGGTCGTGCACCGCGCCACCCTCACCTGTTCTTCTGCTTATTTTCCCCATCTACAACAGACTCCTCAATGCTCCTTAAACCTGCCAGGCAGAATAGAGTCTGGGGACTTCCTGGTGGTCCAGTGGTTAAGAATCTGCTTCCTAGTGTGGGGATTTCGATTCCTGGTCAGGGAACTAATATCCCACCCAGGAACAAAGATTCCACATGCCACAGGGCAACCAAGACCTAACACAGACAGGTTGACTTTAAAAAATTAGAGTCTTTGGAAATATTTCAGTAAAATCAGTGAATCAGCTTTCAATACTTTGGCCAAACGTTCTTCCCTCTTGGGGAACTGTATATGAGGGTGTCTAGGTCCCCAAGCTGACATTTAAGTCACTTAAAACCAAAGCATAAGAGGTGGATCAGACATTGGACTCACTCAAAAGTGCTACTTAAAGCTTTTGCACCAACTTTAAATTTGGAAAAACATTTTCTTGGGAGTGAGGTGCTTGCTTTTTCTGAACATCTCTAAACATATTCAGTTCCTCAGTTCTTTTCATTAACAGTGTGGCAGATGGCAGATGTTCTGGGCACAAAAATCCTTTGGTAGATATTTGTTGGTCTGCCTCATTATGTGAAAGGGTATGGATGGAACACCTAGAGAATAAGTTAAAAAATACACAGGAATTGTCTAGATTCCTCTTTGAGCTATAAAAAATTGATGCTGAGACTTTGGGCTCAAGTTCTAATATTAAGTGTGTTATGATTTCTCAACACATATATACAGACGCTGAGTCAAAGAAGAAAACAAACAAGCTGTACAAAATCCTGGAATGTGGCTATTGCACAGCTATGATGCCCTTTCCACCCTTACTCCCTCTACTGATCCACGTTCTCATTCCTGAAATAGTTTTGTGTCATACTCACCTCTTCTTAGTTTATTTCCATTTTTTGAAAACAGGAAATATATTGACATGTTCAAAACTGTAAGAATTGATGCTTTTGAACTGTAATGCTGGAGTAGACTCTTGAGAGTCCCTCGGACAGCAAGGAGATCAAGCCAGTCAATCCTAAAGGAAATCAACCTTGAATATTCATTGGAAAGATTGATGCTGAAGCTGAAATTCCAATATTTTTGGCCACCTGATGTGAAGAGCTGCTTCAGCGGAAAAGGCCCTGATGCTGAGAAAGATTGAAGGCAGAAGCGGGTGACAGAGTAGGAGACGGTTGGATGGCATCACTGACTCAATGGACATGAGTTTGAGCAAACTCTGGGAGATAGTGAAGGACAGGGAGGCCTGGCGTGCTGCAGTCCATGGGGTAGCAAAGAGTCAGACACGACTTAATGACTGAACAACAAAAATATCAAAATGATATAGAAAAGGAAACACGTGAGAAACCTCACTTCCGCCCCTACCCTCATCCACCACTTTCATTTGCATTAGTTTCCTTTATCCTTCTGGTGCTACTTTATGCTAGTCTTTTAAAGAATTTTTTAAAATTTTATACTGGAGTATAACCGATTAAAAATGTTGTGATAGTTTCAAGTGGACAGCAAAGGGACTCAGCCATTCACATACATGTATCCATATTCTCCTCTAAAATCCCCTTCCATCCCAGCGGCCACATAACAGAGCAGACTCCCTGTGCTATACAGTAGGGCCTTGTTGGTTATCCATTTTAAGTACAGCAGCATGCACATGTCCACCCAAAACTACCCATCTCTTCCCCCAACCCTTCCCCTCAGGCAACTGAAAGTTGGTTCTCTAAGTCTGTTTCTATTTGTAAATATGCTCATTGTATCATTTCTTTTTAGATTTTGCATATGCGGGATGTCACTCACTATTTCTATTTCTCTTACTTCACTCAGCATGACAATCTCTAGGTCCATCCATATTGCTGCAAATGGCATTTTCACTCTTTTTAATGGCCGAGTAATATTCCATTGCATGTGTGCGTGGATATATATGCATACATCTTTATCCATTCCTCACTTTATGCATACTCTTATACCCTCCCACCCCTATTCCTTTTTTATACAAACTACATCCTACTGTCTATAGCGTTCTGTGTTTCGTTCTTTCCCACCTCCTCAGGCATGCTGATCCTTGCCTATCAGTTTAAGAGGATTCTCCTCATTCTGTTTTACAGCAAATTGTGTTCCACTGTGCGGATATATCTTTTTTACAGTTGGGTTGCTGCCATTTTGTACCATGAAAACAATGTTGCAATGAAGAATTGTGTATATACTTTTATACGTGGACAGGTTAGTTTGAATTTCAAGACCCGTGCTTGCTACTTCGAGTAAATGATTAGAGAGCTATTGTTGGATTCTCCCCCCCAACACTTTGCACTCTTACCAGTGGGAGAATACATTTCCCCACAGCTCAGCCAACATAGTGTTATCAAACTTGAGGATTTTTGTCAGTCTCACAGGCGATGAATGATACCTTAATTTGCATTTCTCTTATTAAGATGATTAATCTCTTCTTCTGAGGTGTAAAGGATATTTGGTCTTTCTTTTTCTGTGAACTATCCGTTCATGGCCCTTGGTTCACTTTTCTATCAGGTTCTTGGTCTTTTTCTTTTTAGCCTTTTTTATTTAGCAGAGATTAGAATGGGCTCAGGGCTTTCCTGGTGGCTCAGTGGTAAAGCATCGGCCTGGCAATTCAGAAGATGCGGGTTTGATCCCTGGGTTGGTGGGGAAGATTCCCCAGAGAAGGAAATGGCAATGCACTCCAGTATTCTTGCCTAGGAAATCCCATGGACAGGGAACCTGGAGGGCCATCGCCCATTGGGGTTGCAAAACAGTTGGACATGACTTAGTGACTAAGCAACCACAAAGAACGGGCTCAACTGTCAATGTACTACAAAACTACAGCTTTAACAGAGTCTTTCTTTAAAAAGTAATTTGCAGCACACAGGACCTAGTTCCCCAACCAGGGACTGAACCTCAGCCTTCTGCACTGCTAGCACGGTCTTAGCCACTGTGCCACCAGGGAAGTTCCTGCAACAACCTTAAAGGAGTTTTTCTTGCTGCTCTCCACTCCTTGGAAATAGGAATCCCTTATTCCCAATTAGGAGAATTTTAGTTTTCTGACTTAAAAGTAAGGTATGTTTACTACAGAAATATCAGAAGAAATGCAAACCACTCATGTTTGCACTTATATTCCTTTGTTAAGTATGTAAAATAAAGAGGGAAATTCTTCCCCTCTCATAACACCTCTCCCAGAGCTGACCATCGGGGAACATTAATGGTTTATTCCATACCTCCCCTCCCCCATTAGCCCTGTTAACAATTTATGGGTAGAAAATGATTCATTTCAGTGATAGCCTTTATATTCTGCTACTCCCCATTCCTCAAAGCAAGGAAACAAACAAAAATATGGTCATATTTGGGGGCTGTGGTTTGTGAGAACTTAGTATCCTTCCTGGCATCATGTAATTTTAGAAACAGGGCCTTCTGAGAGGGCCCTAGAGGGAACAGGAAGGCTCCTTTACCCTATTTGGTAATTTACCACCATCTCAAAGTGTTTGATTAAACGGTCCCGTCACATCATCGTTGGTCCTCCCAAATCAAGCTCTTGGTTAAAAATATTTTAACTTCAATTAGCAGCACATCAGAAACAATAACAGAAACTTGAACGCATTGGTCATTTTAAATTAAAATTTGTATTTGGAAATAGAAATGCATAATAACAAACTTTTTACAAAATTTTCACATAGGAACATACCTTCTGATCCCACAGCATGCTTCATTTACTCAGAAAAAGTTACAGACACAATCAAAACAAAGAGCTTTCATTTATAAATGTGAGCACCGTTGTTTAGCACAAGAAAGCTCACGGGAACCAGTGGGTTACAGTGATGCAGAAGGTTCAGCACCTCCTGAGCAGGCTCAGAGCCTCCCGGGTCTGCGTCCCATCTCTGGCCTTCAGTTTCCCTGGGCACCAAAGGAGGGAAGACTGGATGACTGCTAAAGTCCTGGGTGCCCTGGTTCTTGCATTTCAGAGAAAAGTATACGATCATAACTGTATCATTCTCCCTTGATTGTAAACATTAACAGAATAAAAGTTAACATGCTCAACAATTTTACTGCCGAGGGTGCTATGATTTTTTTCCCCATTTTCTGCAACGGATGGATGAGGGTCCAGACCATTAGGCCACATTCACTGCTTATACTGGAAAATGAAGAAATGCTAATGAAATTGCTTTTACGGGCTGACATTCAGGAATGGCAGAAAGGGATGTTCTGGGGTGAGTGCAGGACTTGTTCTTCGGGAGAACCGTAGCTCCTGGACAAAGTTCCGTGGTTAGGTGCACACTTGGGCATATCCATGCCCATGCGTAGCAAAAGTGACTGAGACCTTGTTAGCCATGAAGGGGAAAGAGAAACCTTAGTGTTTTCCCTAAACACTCAGAGCCTTTTGTAAACCACATTCAGGTACTTAAGCATTAATTTACACAATTCCTGAGAAGCTGAAAACTGCAGACCTCCTCCCCCCGCCCCGCCCCAGCGTCAAGTAAGAAGTGGACTGATACTCAGTGGTAGTGATGCCAAGTCTATTTTATAAAATGGGCTATCTGCAGAAAGGCGGATAAGAATTTGCTTTAACATCCAATTAAAAGCCATCCTTTGAAATAAAACAAAAATTAGAGGGCTAGGATTTTTATGATGACTCTTCCCCTCTTTGGAAAATTTCCATTTCAGAAGTTTAATCTGATTCACTTTCTTGGAGCTTCTTGCCTCGGGAGCCTCTTCCACACACACCCGTAGCTGTGAAGAATCTAGCCCGTATTCTTTTTGCTGAAGCAGTAATCTATGGCTCTGACCCCACCACACAGAGGCTGCGCAGTGTCCCTGGTCAGGCTCAAACCATCTTCTAATTATGGAGTGCCCAGCTGACTGACTGACTGTTTCTTCCTTCTACCTCACTGTTTATTTATTGTGTTTTAGTATGTCCCTATAGAATTTCTTCAACTCACGCTCTTATCAGTGTGCTCGAAGTCTGAGGTTTTGACAGAAGAGCCCTTTAGATATTCTGCAGGTACACGAGGCCCAGCAGCTGGTGGAAGAGTCGCATTTCAGCACCTTATAGTCCTCAATCCATCGCCCTTTATGATTGCTGCATTTACCCTCAGGGTCAACTTAGTTTTCTCACACCTTCCCAAGTAAAACATTTAGTTCTTTTTCAATGCTAAAACATGATTTTTTTTAAACAGCAAAGATATGCTCAGCACAAACATCACAAAACCATGAGCTCAAATAGGTGATGTAAAAATACCACTGTCTTAAGATCAAGGTCTTCACGTCTTAGACCACACGTATGGACCACCAAGTTCTAGGATACATCATTCCATATCATCATTGCTGTAGTTTGACAAAAACCATGACATGTTCCCTGATACAGTGGCATACCCACATGACTGAAATACACTACTGCAGTGTTTAACTTTTTCCATCATTGCTTGAAAATGTGTAGCATAGCATCAGCACTAAGCCTCGGTAATTAAGAGAAGTGCTAATTTACAGTCATTTTCTTCTCATAATGATTTCCACGATCCAGTTTTATTTCATCTTCGTTAAACTCAGTCTCAACTACCCAACTGTGTTTGAGGTAGCTGCACAGTAGTTCTATTGCTAGGAAGGCGGCATGTTTCAAAGTTATCACCTGGGTCATTAGGTTAGATTTAAGAGGTGAGAGGAAAATATAGTACCAGTTACACCGTTTGGTCACTTGGCATACAAGTTAAAAACAAAAATCATCCGTGTCTTTAGTGATTAGAAATACAGTTCTTTTGTGAGCATAGACATAATACAAGGAATCTGTTTCTTTGCATGAAAAGCAGAATCGGTGGAAAAGGACTCATATTCTGTCGCTACCTTTCGGTTAACCCGAGTAAGAATGTGCATGAGCTCGAGCTTGTGAGCGTACTTTTTCAGCATCTCACAAAGAGCCTGGATGAACCAGGATCCGTACTTTGAGTTTCGCCAGGAAAAGTAACCTATAGGGCAAAATATAACCAAAATATCACAGATAGTTGATGTCAGCTGATTTAATCAATTGTGACATATTCATGAAGGTAAAAAAACAACATAAACATGCATTGGTATTATTAGCCATAAAAAGAAAAATATACCATAACTTTGGTTCCAGGGGAAAACAAAACAAAAACCAAGTAGGTGTTGTCTATATACCTCTGCTTCTGACAAGGAAAACAATTGCAGGCTAACTGCACCACTGAGTGAGAATTCTACTTCCTGGGCTTCCCTTCCAATAGGGAAGAACAGGTTTATAGGCAGAAAATGCAAAAGCAAAGAAATAAAACAGGATCATTATAAGTAGCATGGTGTTGCAGTGAGATGATTGGCTTATCTAACAACCTGCTTATGTATGCACATACATTTGGGGGTCTTAAATTTGTCTACAGGGAAAAGAATGGAGTATAATAAACACATTAGAGCATATTCAAAAGTCCGAAAAGGGGAAATAGTGTATTTATCGTTCTTTTCTCAGATAAACTAGTGGATTCATTGCTGTGTTTTTGGCCACGCTGAGTGGCTTGGGGGACCTAATTCCTGGACCTGGGAATGGAACCCGGGCCCACAGTAGTGAAAGCACCAAGTCTTAACCACTGGATTACTGGGAAGTCCCTGGATCCATTGCTTTTAATCTGAACTGGAAAGATGCCTGGAGGTTAAAATAAATCATATCAACTATATTTTAAAAGGTAATACTGTTTAAAAATCCACTTGCCCCGTATTTCCAAACTTTTCAAACACACCCTGAGTTAGTTGTATGAGTAAACAAGTACATGATCAGTATATATTAATTTATATGATGACAAGCACACACACACATAACGTGTAATACAACCACAGACAAAGCGGAGGTTGATAACCTAGCCATAAACCATTTTTAACCTTATTTTCTCTTGTTCCACTTCTACCCACTCATATGCTATTCATGTTTATCCTTTCAGTTTCCTAGCTCCCAAAGAATTCCTGGAAAACACACCTCTCTCCTATTTTAGGAAGTGGGCGAAGCTCTGATTTGGCCTGTATTATAATATGGATTCCAGGTGGTGTCAAGTTCATGAATGACACTGTGTAAATGTGCTTTCTTACACGGGCACATTTTCTAGCCAAACTGGGCTAAAGACCACTTTTTGAGACTTCTCCGTGGTTAGGGTACCCTAAAACAAGACACAGTGGCTTTTTATGGATATCAAAATCCCTATAGCCTTTGGAACACACTCTTCAGTGTTTAAAATCGACCTATTTCAGTATCTGTAAGTTTCTTACCAGGTGCTGTAGAATATGCATACAAGAAGTCTGCCTCAACTGGTATTTTCTGACAGGCCATGTCGTCCTCAGAACCACTGTCTGTCTCAATACCACAGTCCAGTTCTGTGCCTCGGCAGGCCTAGAGGTTAGAAAATAAACACCTATTTAAAAATTAGAAAAAAAAGAAAAGAAACATTTATTGGAAAAAAATGCGTGTACATTCATAAATGCGTAACTTATTCCTAAGAAATTCAAAGGCTCTATAAAAACTGATGTTAATTATTCAGAATCATTTTGCTAGAAGTCTAAAAATTAAAGTTTATGCTATGTCTCCTAAGCAGTGGTTTAAATAAATAAAAAAGTAGCAATAGTTTAGTAGCTTCAAGGAAAAAAAAATTAAAAATCCTTTGGATAATCCACAATGGAGTAAATTAATCCCTAAAGAAGCCTCAATAACCAAATCGCTCAGTTATCTATTACCTGAATAATGAAAAGTTTGGGTTTTCCAGTCAGACTTCTGCAACAGTCCCCTCTGAAGAAACTTGCTAATTTTTTCAGATCGACGGGTCCATTGGTTCCAAAAATGATTCCTTCTTCACCATGGCTTAGAAGCACGCAAATAAAACTGCTCCTTTTGCTATGGTCTTCTTTAGAAACTGGAAAAACAGTTATAGACAAAAAAACCAATGCAATTTTATTCAACAATTTCATATGTACTGTATGGGAGTAAGATGAAGATATCTGAGAACCGAACTAAGAGATCGTGTAAACCCAGCTTGGGGCAGAGCAACACACCTCAGACTACTCTAGGGAGTCAGTATGAATAACTCGTTTTACTTACATAAAATGTACAGAGTAGGGCTGTGTACACTTTAGTTCCACAATTCTCATGCTTTACTTTCATGTAGGTTATAGCTAGATTGTATATACATTGGACAATGAAGGTCATTCTTTTCATTATTTCTTACCGTCGCTCATTAATTCCAACATTTCTTTACGTGTAAGATCGTTTTTAATCCTGACTTCATATTTCAAGCTCATGAAGGTTTCCCTGAGGTTTGCTGCATCCACGTCTGTACCAGATCTACAGGCCATGCCTTGAACAGAAAGTTACTTTTAATTGCATGAAAAAAAAAGATAAACTGCTTTGAAATGAACTATTCAGGGATCCACACAATCCACAAGAAACTCTTCCTTTCAAATGCTAAGAAAATTCAATATTCTGACAGTGGTGACACTAAGTCTCTTTCATTTCTTCGCATACAAGACACTTCATGATATAATCTGTGATCTGTGTTCTCTGCTACAGTCACAAAGATGTTTTTCACAGCTGCTTAGATAGTCATAAACAAATGACTTAAATGCCTAAAAAGAGAGGTTTGGTTAAATAAATTATAATTCATTTATAATATGGGATACTACGTTGCCACTGAAATTTTGTAGACAAAATTTTGCCATAGGAAAATGGTCACTGTCATTAAAAGAAAAAAAAAAGAGTAGAAAATAAAAGGATCCTACTTTTAAGAAAAAATTATACACACACACATAAACATACACAAACACATCACCATACACAGACATATATATCAACACATTCCTCACACACTCAGAGGAACTATTTCTTTGATTCTAAGTTTTCAACAATTCTAAGATACATCAGTAGTTTCATCGTTATCTTTTTGGGGGAAACAAAAAAACCCCCATAAACCACTAGGCCACATTAACACTGTTCAAAAGCGTCTAAGCCTTCCGACCACGATGCAACCACGATCACGACCGGCTTCATCTGCAGAGATGTGGGACCCACAGCACAGAAGAGTCCAGCAGAACTCGAACAAGGCTCTGCAGCTGCTGTGTGGCCTGTACTCCGTAGTCCTGGGCTTTCCTCACCCCTTAGAGCGCCTTCCACACGCATGTATGGACTGACCGAACAATGCCCTCAGATTTAAAAATCTAAAGTGTTAGGCATAGTAGGGGGAAGGCACTCAGAATTGAGTAAACTTAACACATGGAGGAGGCAATGGCACCCCACTCCAGTACTCTTGCCTGGAAAATCCCATGGGTGGAGGAGCCTGGAAGGCTGCAGCCCATGGGGTTGCTAAGAGTCTGACACAACTGAGCGACTTCACTTTCACTTTTCGCTTTCATGCATTGGAGAAGGAAATGGCAAGCCACTCCAGTGTTCTTGCCTGGAGAGTCCCATTGACAGCGGAGCCTGGTGGGCTGCCGTCTATGGGGTCGCCAAGAGTCGGACACGACTGAAGTGACTTAGCAGCAGCAACACATTAAAAAAAAAAAAAAAAACTAGATGTTTCCAGCTCCAAATTATTGTTGATTGTCTCTGAGTGGTGTGATTATCAATGATTTAAATCTGTTTCTTTTGCTAATCTGTAATTTCTGAAACTTATCGCCATATATTATTTTTACAAAATTAGAAGTAAGCTCATCAAGGTTTTGACATTGGAAAAGGGACCACTGGGCATTTGTGTGACAAAGCAATTAAATTCTGGTCCTGGTTTGTGAGCCACTTAATAGTTGAACAGAAGACACCAGCCTGCCAGAGATGGTTTTGAGAACCTGACCTTCCCATTTCAAAGCAGAAAAGGAGCTCACTGTAAAGGTAAAGTCAGATTATGGGCCAAAGTGTCTTGGGGAGAGAGTTGAACAATGTGCCCCACCCCCTTTAAAGATAAGTAAGTACTCAGGCTGCTGTTGTTTGGTTGCATTGTGACCCCATGGACTGTAGCCCGCCAGGCTCCCCTGTCCATGGGATTCTCCAGGCAAGAACACTGGAGTGGGTTGCCATTACTTTCTCCAGGGCATCTTTCTGACGCAGGGATCAAACCCACGTCTCCTGCATTGGCAGGTGGATTAACTACCACTGAGCTGCCTGGGAAACTTGGGCTGTAATGTACACACGATAAACGTATGCTGTACGTTATACATGAAAATTGTTAAGAGAGTAAATCCTAAAAGTTCTTATCACAAGGGAAAAGACTTTTTTCTATTTCTTTGATTTCATATCTGTATGAGATGATGGCTGTTCACTAAGCTTATTAAGGTCATCATTTCATGATGCATGGAAGTCCAGTCATGCTGCACACCTTTAATTTATGCGGTGCTGTGTGCCAATTATATCTCAATAAAACTGGAAGAAAAACACAAAACCCCAACAAGTTCAACAACGTAAAATTTTATGGAAGAGGGCATTATAATTAGCAATGCGAGTCAGAATACCTAAGGTTGAAGGTGGTCTCTTAACTTAGAGCCAAAAGCAATATAAACGGGCCAGTTTTAGACACTCATTTTCAACTACACTTTCCTCGTTCCTTATAATGAATCTAACACCCAGTCCTGCTTATCTCTCCAGTGTAATTTTGCTTTTTCCCCTTTTCACCAGCATTATGATAGATAGCCTCCTAAAGTGAATCAGGAGATTCTAATTTCTTTAATTAAAATTCTAATATGATTAATATGCCAATTCAGAGTTAATCACAGTACCAATTTAAAAGTGAAAAAAATGAAGGAACAGTCAGTGTTGATTCATATGGTAAATTATGCAAGTCAAGTGAACACTATTTCGGGAATGGGACATTATATAATCATTACAATAGCAGATATGGAAATTATACAACAACACAAAATACTCTTACATTACATTAAATGGAATAAGCAGGATACAATATTGCTTACATGTTATGGATAAAATTTAACTTTGAAAGAAACTGTTAAGGAAAAATTACAAGTAATACAGTAGGAAGTTAACTAGCTTTTTTAGGATAATGAGTGGAGAAGGCAATGGCACCCCACTCCAGTACTCTTGCCTGGAATATCCCATGGACGGAAGAGCCTGATAGGCTGCGGTCCATGGGGTTGCTAAGAGTCGGACACGACTGAGCGACTTCACTTTCATGGGTTGGAGAAGGAAAAGGCAACCCACTCCAGTGTTCTTGCCTGGAGAATCCCAGGGACGGGGGAGCCTGGTGGGCTGCCGTCTATGGGACTGCACAGAGTTGGACACGACTGAAGCAACTTAGCAGGAGCAGCAGCAGGATCATGAGGGATTTTATTTTTCATATACTCTTAAAAAAAAGGAAAAAACCTCTGAAATATGCTATTAGATTCAAGCCAGACATGTACAGGGACTGAGACGTGGATCTGGGGATCAGGCTATTGTGACCCTAAGAGCAATTTCTATAGAGTGGTCAAGGTGATGGAAAGAAGAGGCCAAGTTTAGAAAATGCGTTGTCAAGACTTAGGGAAGGAGACAAAAATCAGATCAAAGCTTAGGGGGCAGCAAGATTAAAAAAGATAAGGTTTCTTTAAGGTGGGGAGTCTGTCTTCTTTTCAGGGGAAGACAAAGTCAACAGAACAAAGGCCCAGGAGGTGAAGTGATACAGGGGTGGATTCCCAGCTCGGGCTGGGTCAGGCACACCCAGGCCGAGAGGTCCAGCTACTAAATTGTGGGACTCTGTGCAAGGACTCTTCACCTTTCGGTAACTAATGGCGGTTACTTTCACGGTTACTAGAAGAATTAAATAAGATTTCTGTGAGATGCCTCATGCAGTTCCTGGAAAGGAAAAATACTTCTCCTTACTATTTGGTGAGATCCTTCCATTAACATGAAAGAGGGAGCAGGAAGATAAAGAAGCAAGGGTTACACAGAAGTCAGGCCTGGGACTTCCCCGGTGGACTGCTGCTGCTAAGTTGCTTCAGTTGTGTCCGACTCTGTGCGACCCCACAGACAGCAGGCCACCAGGCTCCTCCATCCCTGGGATTCTCCAGGC